>NC_045970.1:18703648-19005870 GCF_010909765.2 Amblyraja radiata
GCGATTCAAGGTGCAGCTCTTCAACTACTTGGAGAATGCGGGTGAGGAGATCCTGCCGATGATTTTAGCTGTGTGGGCAGCAATTAGACTTGATTCCGACCTTGATGATGCTAATGGTAGATCATCTCCAAGGTCCACAAGAATCTCCTCTCCTTCCCAGATGTGAGCGATGAAGTAATAGAATTGAGCTCTTCACCAATTTTAGAATTTCAGCATAGATACTATCTATTCTGAAGGCCCTACCTTTCAATTGGGAATAAGGTATTTTTCACTTGTTGGTTGTCAGGAGTGACGACAAGTCCTAAGTGGATGGAAGCAGTAAGTTCTTCATGCTTTGTACATTTCACCAAATCAGTCTTGCTTCTTCTTATTAGAGGAGCCCTGTCCTCCCACCATTAATACTGGTGCAGAATGATGCAGACACATTTGTAGTTCCTTGATTGGGTGATGGCGTGATCTAACAGGGACTAATGTCTTGCTCAGGTCTCTCTTAAACAGCGGAAGAGTTATGATGAGTTTGTGCATCAATTTGTCCCGAGAAGAACGTGGTTGGAGTTATATTTTCTGGCTTGTTCCTTGTTAATAATGCCTTGCCACAGGATTGTGTCCTTTCTGCCTCTGGCACTGAAGTTATTAGAAGGATCAGTTTGTCTCCCTTTGGATGCAGACTGGGGTTTTGCAATGTCGCAGTAGACATTCTCGTTGACCTCGCCAGAAGCTTTAAAAGTTAGGATTTGTACACTGATGACCATAGGATAAACCAGCCCGGATGTAGGGTGTAAGTTGCAGCAGGCGTTAAAACTGGCATGTAACAAAGGTAATGCCACTGTGGTGATGGGGGATTTCAATATGCAGGTAGACTGGGAAAATCAGGTTGGTTCAGGACCCTAAGAAAGAGAGTTTGTAGAATGCCTCCGAGATGGATTCTTAGAGCAGCTTGTAATGGAGCCAACCAGAGAAACGGCAATTCTGGATTTAGTGATCTAATAAACCAGATTTGATAAGAGAACTCGAGGTAAAGGAACCGCTTGGAGGTAGTGATCATAATATGATTAGTTTTAATCTGCAATTTGAGAAGGAGAAGGTTGAATCGGAAGTGTCAGTGATGCAGTTGAACAAAGGGGACTATGAAGGCATGAGAGAGGAGCTGGCCAAAGTAGACTGGAAAGGGATCCTAGCAGGAATGACGGTGGAACAGCAATGGCAGGAATTTCGGGGCATAATCCGGAAGACGCAGGATCATTTCATTCCAAAAAAGGAAGAAAGATTCTAAGAGGAGTAGGACGCAACCGTGGCTGGCAAGAGAAGTTAGGGATAGAATAAAACTAAAAGAAAAGATGTATAACACAGCAAAGAGTAGCCGGAAGCCAGAGGATTGAGAAACTTTCATAGGACAACAGAAGGAAACAAAATGGGCAATATGGGCTGAAAAGGTGAAGTACGAGGGGAAGCTGGCCAGGAATATAAAGAAGGACAGTAAAAGCTTCTTTAGATATGTTAAGGGAAAAAGAGTAGCAAAGACAAATGTGGGTCCCTTGAAGGCAGACACAGGTGAAATTATTATGGGTAACAAGGAAATGGCAGAAGAGTTGAACAGGTACTTCGGATCTGTCTTCACTAAGGAAGACACAAATAATCTCCCAAATGAACTGGAGGACAGAGGATCTAAGGGGGTAGAGGAACTGAAAGAAATTTTCATTAGGCGAGAAATAGTATTGGGTAGGCTAATGGGACTGAAGGATGATAAATCCCCTGGGCCTGATGGTCTGCATCCAAGGGTCCTCAGGGAGGTGGCTCTAGAAATAGTGGATGCATTGTTGATCATTTTCCAATGTTCAATAGATTCAGGATCAGTTCCTGTGGATTGGAGGATAGCTAATGTTATCCCACTTTTCAAGAAAGGAGCGAGAGAGAAAACAGGGAATTACAGACCAGTTAGCCTGACTTCGGTGGTGGGAAAGATGCTGGAGTCAATTATTAAAGAGGTAATATTGGGGCATTTGGATAGCAGTAAAAGGATTAGTCCAAGTCAACATGGATTTATGAAAGGGAAATCATGCTTGACTAATCTTCTGGAATTTTTTGAGGATGTGACAAGTAAAACGGATGAAGGGGAACCAGTGGATGTAGTGTATCTAGACTTTCAGAAAGCCTTTGATAAGGTCCTGCACGGGAGACTGGTGACTAAAATTAGAGCACATGGTATTGGGGGTAGGGTGTTGACATGGATAGAAAATTGGTTGGCAGACAGGAAGCAAAGAGTAGGAGTGAACGGGTCCTTTTCACAATGGCAGGCAGTGGCGAATGGAGTGCCGCAAGGCTCGGTGTTGGGGCCGCAACTGTTTACCATATATATTAATGATTTGGAAGAGGGAATTAGGAGCAACACTAGCAAGTTTGCGGATGACACAAAGCTGGGTGGCAGTGTGAACGGTGAAGAGGATGTTAGGAGGTTGCAGGGTGACCTGGACAGGTTGAGTGAGTGGGCAGATGTGTGGCAGATGCAGTATAATATAGATAAATGTGAGGTTATCCACTTTGGCGGCAAAAACAAGGTCTTAAAATAAAGGGGAGGCCATTTAAGACTGAGGTGAGAAAAAACGTTTTCACCCAGAGAGTTGTGAATTTGTGGAATTCCCTGCCACAGAGGGCAGTGCAGGCCTGGATGGATTTAAGAGAGAGTTAGATAGAGCTCTAGGGGCTAGTGGAATCAATCAAGGGATATGGGAAGAAAGCAGGCACGCGTTATTGATTGGGGACAATAAGCCATGATCACAATGAATGGCGGTGCTGGCTCGAAGGGCAGAATGGCCTCCTCCTGCACCTATTTTCTATGTTTCTATGACCTCACCACAGAAAACCCACCTCAAATATGGTTGCCCACCACTATCCAATTACATTACATGATGGTTTTGGACGCCACCAAGAAGAAATGTATGATATATTCATTTTACACGGAGAGTCATAGGTGCCTGGAACATCATGCAATGGAAGGTGGTAGTAGCTAATGTGACAGCAGTGTTTAAGAGTCATTTCGACACACATGAACAGGCGGAAATAGAGGGATACAGACTATGTGCCAGCTGATGGGATTAGTTAAATTAACATCATGGTTAGTGAGGGCGTGGTGGTCCAAAGGGCCCGTTCCTATGTGTGCTCTGTTCAATGCTTTTCCATGATGACCTTTAAGTTGTAACATTAACTGAGGGGTCTACCACAGATTCAGAACTCACTTACTCGTAGAAGATAGAGGATGGAAATAGAGCTGGCTTATCGATGGAAGCAGAGGAGTGTGGTGGAAAGACAATATTCACTCTGGAGGTCTGTAACCAGAGGAGTTCCTCAGGGATCTGTGCTGGGACGACCTCTGTTGTTTTTGATATATGTAAATTACGTAAATAAACGAAGATGGATTGGCTAATAAGTTTGCAGATTACTTAAAGATTGCTGGGGTTGTGAGGAAGGCTGTCAAAGTATACAGTGGTAGACACAAAATGCTGGAATAGCTCTGCTGGACAGGTAGCATCTCAAGAGAGAAGGAATGACTGACATTTCAGGTCTCAACCCGAAACTTCACCCATTCCTTCTCTCCAGAGATGCTGCCTGTCCCGCTGAGTTACTCCAGCATTTTGTGTCTACCTTCGATTTAAACCAGCATCTGCAGTTATTTCCTACACAAAGTATACAATGGGATATAGATCAGCTATAGAAATGGGCAAAAAAGTGGCAGGTTGAGTTTAATTTGAGCAGTGTGTGGTGCTGCAGGTTGGGAAATCGAATGTAAGGGGAAAATATAGAATGAATGTACAGCATTGATGTACAAAGAGATCTTAGGATCGATGTCCATAGCTCCTTGAAAGTGGAAACACTAGTAGATAGTGAGGTAAAGAAGGTATATGGTGATAGTATGGGAGTGAAGCTGACTGGGGATGAAGAACTCTAGGTTTTGGTACAATGAAACGTTGATCTGCTCAGGAACTCAATTTCTAAGCAGAAGAATCCTTAGTAAAGGTAAACTGCACTGCCGTTAAACAAAACTGCAAAATCTCAGAAAAGTAAGTCTAATATAGCTGTCAATAAAATAATATTGCTGGTTATTTATTCCACATTTAAAACTAGTCAGGGAAAACAAGTAGTCATATTAGTGACTTTACACAATCATCTGTTTAAGAAAGAACTGCAGATGCTGGAAAAATCGAAGGTAGACAAAAATGCTGGAGAAACTCAGCGGGTGAGGCAGCATATATGGAGCGAAGGAATAGGCGACGTTTCGGGTCGAGACCCTTCTTCAGACACAATACTCTGTCGTGAAGCTCATTTACCAATGCATCAGCAAAAAACATGAAACACAATCCTTCAATAAAATTGCAATTTGACTTGTTCAGTTACAATAAATAACTGTCCCTCATATAATGTTCTACTGATCAAAATCATCATGAATGGTCATTTTACAGAATTTACTCCAGAAATTTCATTGGAAGTGCACAATAATGTATACGGGAAATGAATACAAGGCCAACTTTTATGATGAAGTATTTGTTTTACCTGATGGTTCAATCATCTCTTCCCTTTTTTTATATTGCTTAATGTGTTTATTTTTTAACTTCACATCCAACATATATTATCAAATCAAGATATGGCAGGGGTAAATAAATATATGGGTCATGTAGGCCTGTGGCCTACAATATCTGTGCTGAACATGATGCCAAGTAAAACTAATCTTCTCTACCTGCATGTAATCCATATCCCTCCACTTCCTGCATATCCATGTGTCTATCTAAAAGCCTCTTAAAAGCCACTATCATGTCTGCATTTAAGATATATATATATCTTATATATATATATATATTATATACTATATATCACAACCTAACCTCTGCCTTTCAAGAGTAAGGTTCCGTCCAAAATATCAACACATGATGGATTACATGCATCTTAATCTTCTGGATCAGCCTACCATGAGAGACTTTATCAAATTTCTTAGTAAAATCCACATGGGCAATATCCACTGCCTTACCCTCATTCGTCACCTTTGTCATCTCCTCAAAAACTTAAATCAAGTTCGTAGGGCATGACCTACTGCGGACAAAGTCATGTTGACTGTCCCCAATTAGCCCATTCTCTTCCAAATTCGAGTAAATCGTATTCCGAAGAATCCTTTCCAATAGTTTCCCTACCATTGACATCAGGTTTACTGACCTATAATTCCCTGGGCTATCTCTACTTTAACAAAAGAACAATATTGACAATGCTCCAGTCATCTGGGACCTCGCCAGTGGATGACATAAAAATTTCATAAAGGTCTCTGCAATATCCTCAATTGCCTCTCTCAAATAAGCTGGAAATATTTCATCAGGCCCTTGAGCTTTATCCACCTTAATACTTTTCAAGAGATCCAATACCACTTTATTCTTGATCTCAAACTGCCCTGTCATATTAGTATACCTCACACTGATCTCATTAACCTCCACGCCCTTCTCAAATTTGGTTCATATCTTTTATCACTTTACAATAAATTGGCAAATATGTAATGGATGCTTGCTTTCACAAGTATGTTTATAGAAATTATTGATTTTTTTGTAATGCTGAACCATGTTTTGCAATATTTATTATATATTGACATTTGTTTATATGCTTGTAAACATGCAATCATTTAGTCAATTTTCTCTGCTGTTTCCCTCCACTTTTCTGAACTTTTTTGAACTCCCTTTAGTTTCTTTCCTATGTCTCCTCATGATCTTTTCAAGCCCATCTTATTCATTAGGACCAATTCCCATCACCAACATTATTCTCACAAAACCGCTGACCACGCAACTTCCCATGGATTACTAAGTACTGATAGTTCAGTTATAACATGTGTTTCCATACCACAAATTGGATATAATGTGTTCATGAATTGGAGAACACTCTTTCTATTATGCAGGCCAAATTGGTAATGTTGATTTCAATTGGGGAAATAGGGAACTACTTAAAAGTGACCTTGACAAATGACAAGCAGAATAAAGCCTATTTTACAAATAACAACCTGGGTTTCTATGGGACCTATGTAATCAGACACCATTGTCACTGAAGATACACGAAAATGCTGGAGAAACTCAGCGGGTGCAGCAGCATCTATGGTGCGAAGGAAATAGGCGACGTTTCGGGCCGAAACCCTTCTTCAGTCTGAATGGTCATTTTACAGAAATTCAATCTGAAGAAGGGTTTCGGCCTGAAACGTCGCCTATTTCCTTCGCTCCATAGATGCTGCTGCACCCGCTGAGTTTCTCCAGCATTTTTGTGTACCTTCGATTTTCCAGCATCTGCAGTTCCTTCTTAAACACCATTGTCACTGAGTCTGAAGAAGGGTCTCGCCCCGCAACGTTGCCTATTTCCTTTGCTCCATAGATGCTGCCTCACCCGCTGAGTTTCTCCAGCATTTTTGTCTACCACTGTCTCTTAAGATCAGTCTTTCATTTTCACTGTGGGAGGCCATTGAAATTCACAATCGATCGCTTTTATTGATATGTGCAATGATGCTCTATTAAATAATGTAACATACAGCCTTTAGCATTTTTAGCTTGCAGTAACAAAAATGAACAAACCTATTAAAAAGACCTTTATTTTTGGCAAATTTCTAATTCTGAGCACTATATTTCACAAAGGCTGTGATGACCTTAGTGTAGTTATATTGAATATTTGCAAGCATGATTTCAAGGATGAGTGGCTCCAGTTCAAGGAATAGCCAGAAAAGCTTGGGTTGCTGTGCTTAGAGTACAGAAAGTTTATCTCACCTCCATCTTCTTTACAATACCCTCCCCCCAACCCACCATTACTCTGTTTCTTTACTCTTCCCTGCTAGTTTGATCTAACCATCACCCCTTCTTTATCTGGGTCCACTTATAGCTTCTTCATTTATCAGATTCCAGAATGTGCCACCTATTGTCTACCAGCTCCTGCGTCATCCCTCACTCTACCCTCTTTATATTGGCTACCCACCCCACCACAACCCTGCATTTTTAATCCTAATGCAGAGCCTCGACCCAAAGCATCAACTATCCCTCTCTCTCTCCCCAGATGCTGTCTAATCCATTGAGATCCTCCAGCTGTTTGATGTTTGCTTCTACCTTCAGCATAACTTACAATGTGATTACTGACAATACTTTATGTGACTATTTCAGTATGCAGTACTAGATATAAATCAGTGTATAGTGTAATAGACATAGACATAAATTCCTTGATCGTTAAAAATTAAATATGGCTCAAAGAAAAGTGCTATTTTTGCAATTAACACAATATTCTGCTATATTTCATTTCATACACAGATTTCATTTGTCTCTGCTACACAAAGTTAAGTTCATTATTTATAACCAATCTAATGTATTAATAAGCAAACAATTTGAAGATCAATAGATGATATCATTAATCACCTGCATATCTTTCATAAATAAACTAAAAAATGGATAATCTGAATCAAATTAATCCAGGTATATAATTTCTATGAAGACTGAATATACGTGAAACATATTCTAATGCTCCTGACTTTTACATCAATATAATTTATTATACATCAAGTGAATATTAAACTGCAGCTTAAGCTTTTGAAATAACACCATCATTTTTTATTATTGATGAGACACAAAAATAACCTCAACATTTCTAAAATTTGTAGTTAACGTTTCATATTCTTGAATTACATTGAATTTAAAGCCACAATCAGGCTAAATTTTCTGGGCTAGAATTATTTCAGAATTTCTTTACGCAGCTGAACATTGTGAAAGTTTGGAAGTCAAGTCTCAATCAGCAAATTATTTTACAGACTGGTTTATGAAATTATACTGCTTAACGAAATAAAATTGCATATTGAGATATTCAAAATGAATTTTCTCAGAGTTAAATTGTTTTCATTATATTGGAGAGGAAAGTTATTTCAACTGCCTTCTTTAAACCACCTTCTCCTGCCCCTCCATCCTTATTTCCAACAATGCACATGAACATCTTTCTCACCAAGATTAATACCACCAGTCAAAAGATTCTACCTTTAAGTCCTTTTGAAAAATGAATACTGGAAACAATATCAGTGCACAAAGGAAATAAATTGATTGATTGATTTGATTTGTTTATTTGTTCCGAACAAGTAAAGACATAAATAGGAATAAATAACAACAACAAAATCGAAATAGTCAAACAATTGGACATTCCAGGCAATATTTGCAAAGCAATGAAAAGCATAAAGCAAAATTTAAATGTCCAACACTTTTTCTTTACAAGCTCGAAAAGGAGTGAGAAGCAGAATAACTTATTTAATCTCACCCCTTCTCCCTAAACCCTTCTTCCAAATATAATCCTAACCAACAGCAGCTAAATAAACATTTGGCTATTTGTAAGATTTTTATTTGTTCAAATATGTTGATCAGCCTGCTTATGTCACATTCCAAAGGTAATCTGCTGCCAATGACCAATCTGAATATTAAGCAATTATGAAACTCATTTAAAACTATAGTTTACATATTTCTTTTTCCTTTTCCAAATCCATCCCCAAGAAACTGGCCAAGCCTCCAATGATAGAATTCAAAGCATTCAAAATAAGAAATTAATCCCTTATAACAAAGAATCGTGATGTTATGTCAAAACCCATGTGTTTCAAATCAGCTGTTCCAAAATGAACAGGAGAAATCGGCTATTGATTTGTATTGATTTAATTAAGACAGTTGAAATGTTTTAAATAATTTTAAGTGCGTCTTATTAGTATTTTAATTTTTTTAAATAATTTTAGTTTAGAGTCATAGAGTCATGGAGTTGATACAGTGTTGAAACAGGCCCTTTGGCCCACACCGGCCAACATGTCCCAGATACACTGGTCCTATCTGCCTGCGCTTGGTCCAAATCCCTCCAAACCTGTCCTATCCATGTACCTGTCTAACTGTTTCTTAAACGTTGGGATAGTCCCAGCCTCAACTACTTCCTCTGGCAGCTTGTTCCACACACCCACCACCCTTTGTGTGAAAATGTTACCACTCAGATTCCTATTAAATCTTTTCGCCTTCGCCTAGAACCTAGGTCCTCTGGTCCTCGATTCCCCTACCCTGGGCAAGAGACCCTGTGCATCTACCCGATCTATTCCTCTCATGATTTTATACACCCCTATAAGATCACCCCTCATCCTCCTATGCTCCAAGGAATAGAGACTCCCTATAGCTCACACACTCTAGTCCTGGCAACATCCTCGTAAATCTTCTCTGAACCTGCTTCTTCCTGCATACAGGCGGCAACTGAGGAGTGCACCCCCAGAGGTGAGGACTGCACAGAGATGGTCTGGGGAGGCAGAGGAACAATTAAAGGACTGCTTGGAGTGAGTCGACGGGCAATGTTCAAGGACTCGGCAACAGACCTGAATAAATTTGCCACAGTTGTTACAGACTTCATAAGGAAATGTGTGGAGGACTGCATCCCAACAAAAACCTTCCGAGTGTTTCCTAACCAGAAGCCTTGGATGAATCAGAAGATCCGCATCCACATCCGCCCTTATTAAACATCCCAAAATGCAACACCTCACACTTCTCTGTATTAAATTCCATCAGCCATTCCTCAGCCCATCTGCCATTTGATCCAGATCCTGCTGCAATCTTTCACAACCGTCTTAATTATCTGCCAAACCACCCACTTTTGTATCATCAGCAAACTTGCTAATTTTGTCCTGTATGTTCTCATCCAAATCATCAATCATCCAAATTCTCAACCAAATTCTTTTAACATGACATTTTTCTGAATAGATTCCATGTAAATTTGCATGTAGGTAATGTTAAGACTTTGAAAGTTTGGGGTCAGTACCTCCTGCTGTCAAAAAAATTCTCTCAGGTCTGTTCAAGTGAGTGTCTCTGTGCAGCACTATGTTGGACCAGGATTTACCAAATCAACTGAGAGATGGAAGAAACAGCTTGATACAGGTGTTGGTGGCTAACAATTTCAGAACCACTGAAAGAGTTGCCTTATTACTACAAATTGTAATTGCATCGTGGAAATCTGAAATGGCAATATTTTCACCACTGCATTTGAGTTCCTAATTTATGGGTAAATTCACAATGATGTCTATGAGTAGCTGATATATCTGAATAGTTGCCAAATTTATAATAATGTGCCCCTAAACTTCAACAAACAATGAGGTTCAGCAAAATGTAATAAAATCACATACTGTATTGTTTGGATTTATTTATTTCCCTTTCTTTCCATGAGAAAAATATTAATTCCAAAATGCTACTTAAAAACCCACTTAGGAAAATACATTGGTTTCAATGCAGGAGACACTTGCAAAATTATGTAAGTCTTTTGGCTCACATAATTCACAAATCACTACTCAAAAATTAGAGATATGCAATAAAATTAATGTCTCTTGACAAATATGCAGATAACATGGTTTTGTTTGACAAGGGGTCATAGCTTAAGGATAAGGGGGAAATCCTTTAAAACCGAGATGAGAAGAACTTTTTTCACACAGAGAGTGGTGAATCTCTGGAACTCCCTGCCACAAAGGGTAGTCGAGGCCAGTTCATTGGCTATATTTAAGAGGGAGTTAGATGTGGCCCTTGTGGCTAAGGGGATCAGAGGGTATGGAGAGAAGGCAGGTACGGGATACTGTTGGATGATCAGCCATGATCATATTGAATGGCGGTGCAGGCTCGAAGGGCCGAATGGCCTACTCCTGCACCTAATTTCTATGTGTTTCTATGTTCTATGTTTCTATGTTTTAATGAAGATTGTGAAACAACCAGTTTTCTTGGAATGCAACCCTCCTTCCCCTATATTGAGACTGTCACCTGCATGCATTTTATTTTAAACTATCTTTGAATTTCCAACAAAACAGCAAAATACAATCCCAACGTTTCAAATAGTTGGTTTTAATTTGTATACCTGTAGTTCAAAGTTTGCTTGATCAAGAAATTTCTTGTTCAACATATCTGCATACTGATTTATTGCTCGCAAGAAGACTCTGAAAGACAAAAGAAAAGAAACACATTGAACCACAATCCAAAATGCAACAATGATAAACATACACAAAAGTTTAAAGTTGTACATTGAAAAAAAAAAGACAATTTCATGGTAAATATAGCATGTATCAATCTTGTAGGATCAGGAACAAACATTTCTTTCAAGAAATTATTTCGGAAACGGGCAAAACATACCGTGGTGGAGGAACTCAGCAGGTCGGGTAGTATCTGTGGAGGGATTGGACAGAACACGTTTCCAGTCAGGACTCTTCTACAGAATGAGGGTCCCATAGCAGAAGTGTCCACGTCGCGGGGCTGGAAACTGAGCTAATTCTGCTACCACCATCATCTATTGTAACAAGTGGTGGCTCCCACTGATTGTCACCAGAAGCTTGCATCCTTTTCAGGACGGACGATGACAGCAATGTCAACATTTGTAACAAGATAGACTCGAAAGATGAAGGGTCAGACTGACCATTTCTTCCCCATATGCTACTTGACCTGTTTAGTTCCTCCAGCATTTTGTGTTTTGCGCAAGATTCCAGCATCTGCGACTCCATCTGTCTCCATTTCTGAAATGGGGTTTGTGTAGGATTAGTGTACTTGGTGCATGAAGGCCACTGTGGACCTGATGGGCCAATGGGCCAGTCTCCCTTCTGTAGAACCATATCAAATCTTGTTGAAGCATATGAACAATAAAACGTAACAATGAACGGATTCTTTTTTTGGAAGATTAAATATTCCCGAATGCAAAGAGATGCAAGATAAGGGAGGAACTCTCAATTTCTTCATGCTTTATGTGATACCTCATTCATCCATATAGTAACAATATACATTGTGAAAAATATCAATTTCATCTGTGAGGTTCATTCATGTTATTACTACTTATTCCTTTTCTCTAGAATATAAAGTACAATCGTTTCCAGGAAATGATGGTCCAATGGACGATAATAGCAGTTACATAGCAGCCGCATGCCCTGCACAACAATCACTGCAGGGATTACCGAATGCAAATATTAGAGAGTAAGTTATGCATGTCTGTTTGTGATGATACACTCAGCATGAGTAATCAACAGAAGGCAAGAAACAACCCAGAAAGCTGCTTAACAGAAGTGGAACCACACTCTCAGTTCTTGGGAAGGTAGAGAAGTGAATGTCAGAGGCTTAAATTATGGAAATTATAAGTGCTTACAGAAGACAAGCACTTATTTCAAGTAGTGGCAGGCTTTTAACATAATGACTGAAATTAATGAGTCAATTTCCTGCTATGCAGTCATTTTATTTGGCATGCCCATACTGCAGTTTGCTACATGCATGCCCATTTTCATGTATTGCTGCAGCTGGGCTGTCATATCAGGAGTCAAAGTTACCAACCTTTACAGTTTTGTGGGAGGTTAAATAACTGGCATTGATTCTGCAAACTCTGATATGGAAAAACATCAGGGAAAAGAAGCATCAACTTAGCAATATATAAATATTGTAAAAATTGTCAGCATTTGTTAATGCGTGATTACAGACAACAGTACTAATTAATGGAAACGACAATGCAGATTATTTAGCCATCTGTGCCTTTTCTCGTGTTAATTCTGCAACTGAAGTAACATTTTCCTAACATGTCTTTTTGATCTGTTTATCCAATTTCCTTACAAATTATGTAATAATTAACTCAAATATTAATCTTTGAAAAATGTTCCTGTGTCGATATAATAGAATACAGAAATTTGCAGTGGACTCAAAACCTCGAAGTGCAATAAACAATAGAGAGGATATTACGAGACATAGGGTAATGGAATGGATTGATGCCAGAAATTTAACACAGAGAAATGCAGTGTTACTGTTTGGAAAGAAGAATGAAAGACCAAATAATCTAAAAACTGTGCAATTCCAAAGAGACTACAGGAACAGAGAAATTGGGATATAAATCTTTAATAGGTTGAAAAGTTTAAGAAAAGCATCCATAAAACTAGATTTTGTAAACAAAGTCAGAGAACACAAAAACAAGAAATACTAAGACAAAATGAAATCTGATGACAAGTGTTCAACAAAATATTAACTGTCCTTTTTCCACTGATTATGAGTGACCTGCTGTTTCTAATATTTCCTGTTGATAATTTTTTATAAGTTACTGATTTGACTCTCACTGGAATATTTTGTCCAGTTCTGGACAACAAAATTTACGAAGTATGTGATGACCATTGAGTAGCTATGGTGAACATTTATTAACATGATTTAAAAAATGAGGGTCTCCAGTTCAATTAATAGATCAAGAAGCAGGGGTTGTTTAACTTAGCATAAAAAACACTAAGATGAATTTTCACGTAAGTGTTCAAGTTCATGAAGAGAACAAAATAGTAAATGCAGGTGACATCCGTGATATAGGAGGGGCTGTGTTTCTAAAACTATCTGCAACATGATTTTCTGCAAGACAAACATACTTCTCCCATTGAAGCACATGTTGTAAATGGAGCTATGTTCCTATGGAATATTCTTCTCTTGTTATTTTATTGCTGTTATTTAACAGCTGAGGCCAACATTGGAGTCAGGGATTGAACCAGGCTCATGGATTCGGAAAATGTTTAGGACGTTGGAATATCAGGGAGATGGGATTCGAGGATCTGAGTTATAGTCATAGAGTGGGGAAATAAGCCCTTTAGCCAATTTGCCTATGCCGACCAACAAGACACCATCTACACTAGTCCCACCAACCTGCGTTTGGTCCGTATCCCTCTATACCCTATCCTATCTATGTACATGTCTAAATGTTCTTAAACATTGTGATAGTACCTGCCTCAACTACCTCCTTCGGCAGCTCATTCCATACATGCACTGTCCTTTGGGTAAAAAAGTTGCCCCTCAAGTTCCTCACCTTTGCCCCCTCACCTTAAACCTATGTCCTCTAATTCTTGATTTCCCTACTCTGGATAAAATACTGTGCATTTACCCTATCCGTTCCTCTCATGGTCTTATATGCCTCTATAAGATCACCCCTCATCCTCCTGCACTCCAAGGTACACAGTTCTAACCTGCTGAACCTCTCCCTATAGCTCAGGCCCTCGAGCCCTTGTAAATCTTTTCTGTACCCTTTCCAGCTTAACAACATCTTTCCTATAACAGTGTCACCAAAAATGAACACAATGCTCACAAGTGTGGGCTCACCAATGCATTGTACAACTGTAACATGATTTCCCAACTTCTATACTCAATACTCTAATTGATGAAGGTCAATGTGCTGAAAGACTTCTTGACTATCCTATCTACTTGTGGCGTCACTTTCAAGGAACTATGTACCTGCACTCCTAGATCCATCTGCTCTACCACACCTCCCAGAGCCCTGCCATTCACTGTGTAGGTCCTGGCCTGGTTGGACTTCCCAAAATGCAACACCTCGCACTTCTCTGTATTAAACTAAATTAACCATTCCTCAGCCCACCTGCCCAACTGATCAAGATCCTGCTACAATTTTCGACACCTACATTATCACCCACTTTAGTGCCATCTGCAAACTTATTAATCGTGCCATGTACATTCTCATCCAAATCATTGATATAGACGACAAACAGCAATGGACCCATCACCGTATCCTGAGGCCCATCGCTAGTCACAGGCCTCCATTCCAAAAAACAATCTTCCACCATCACCCTCTACTTCCTTCCATAAAGCCAATTTTCTATTCAGTCAGCTAGCTCTCCTTGGATCGCATGCGATCTAACCTGAGTTCATGGGAGAAAGGTGTTGTAATAAGGGTTCAGGGGAGCAATGTGTCTAGCGGGAGTAGAATAAAGACTGAGGGATTACTTGCAGATCAATGAAAATGCCTCGCAGATGAAGAAACATCTGTTGACATGGACTGGAGAGGGCACGGTAAAGGAATAATTTAGCCATGACTTTCAACCCAATCAACATTGTCCCACAGTATTGGGAAACTAAACATAAAAACTGACATTTGTTTTTTTTTTGCATTTTGTATTTATTCCCCCCACCACATAAATTCTATAGAAATTAATTTTATTTTGTGCCTCATATTTTTGGGTAGTGATATGTGAAGGCAAATTTCTGTTACCCAAACCGTCCGAACATGGGGCTAAAGAAGAAAAGTTATCTTGTTTGAAAAGGTGCAGAATCACAGGGAAGAAATTAGTGTTCTGCATAAAATGTCCATGCTTTATCACAAAATAAGGATATACGATCGGCAAAACACAGCCTTAAAAGAGAGGCTCAACCACCTCTCCATTTTGAAATGGCTCTTCCCCATCATGTTTTTCTGTACCTGAATACCTATTCTTCATGGTCCTTTTTGGTTCTGTGCTTGAATGTGTTTCTTCCAGCACATTCCCCATTATTCGT
Organism: Amblyraja radiata; assembly: GCF_010909765.2. NCBI lineage: Eukaryota > Metazoa > Chordata > Chondrichthyes > Rajiformes > Rajidae > Amblyraja > Amblyraja radiata. The sequence goes on from NC_045970.1 coordinate 18,718,957, forward strand.
TTATATATTTACTTAAATTCCCATTTATAATTACCCCATTTCATGAAACTTCTATTAAGTTGTCTGGGAAAAATGCGAAGGCTCAAATTCAGTGAATCATACTTAAAACATTTTTAAACACATGTAATCAGGAAGAATTTTGTGCTAGAACTAGCCAATGGACATTGGTGTTACTCAGAGAGTTGATTGGTGTTTGTTTGGGGTTGCTGGGAGGAAGGTTAGTGTGCCTTTGCATAAATAACCTCTCATGGTAGGGTTTAATCAGGGTGGGATGTTCACTTCTTCTTCCCTTGTAGATGCTGACTGACCCATTATTTATAAGGTTGTCGGTCTGTGCTCTATATAGGCTGTGGGCCGAGCATCGAAAATGTCTCTAGAATTTACCTTTCGTAACCCATGTCTGGGAACTACTTGAAACTTTGCACAGATTTAGATAAAATATAATTGAGGTCATAACTCGTCAGTGCCAAAAGTTGCATATTAGTTAATTAAGCTAATTAGTCTGAAGAAGGGTTTCGGCCCGAAACGTTGCCTATTTCCTTCGCTTCATAGATGCTGCCGCACCCGCTGAGTTTCTCTAGCAATTTTGTCTACCTAAGCTAATTAGAAAATGAGATCGAAAAAGTAAGCGCCATCAATGCTCATATTACTCCATGGGGAGCCGAATTCCTGCTGCTGTCTATTTAAACCATATATTATTATACCATACATATATGACATGAATATGTGATGTCTGTGATGTCTTTGCAATCAATGTAACAGAAACTCGTGCATGAGCCTCGTGACTGAGGTCGTGACCTTCAAGATAAAAGGCAATGATTGCAGAATAAACGGGCGCTTGCTCTGGAACACAAACCCGGTGTGGACTTGTCCTTTGTGCTAGTCACAACTGAGCCTTACCTCGGACGAAAATACCCTACATGGTGTCAGAAGAAAACAAAGAAAAAAAAGGGAAAGAAGTAGAGGAGAACAAGCCTCAAGCCTCCATGGAAGAGAAGTAAAAAAGAGGAAGGTTCAAACAGGACAGTGGAGCCACTACAAGACCGACGAAACAGAGTGAGCCCGGCCGGAAGGAATGTCAGCCGGTCGTGAAAGCCCCGACGCAGGGGAACGAGGTAAAGAGGAAGGTCAGCAGGCAACCAGTATCGGAGGTCTAGAGTGGCCAGCGGTGGAGCGAGGTGCAGCCCGACACAAGGGAGCGAGGTGCAGCCCCGACGAGAGGTGCAGTCCCGACGCAGGGGAGCGAGGTGCAGTCCCGACGCAGGGGAGCGAGGTGCAGCCCCGACGAGAGGTGCAGTCCTGACGGGAGAAGCAGCGACCGGCATGGCAGCAACCAGGTGAGCCCGAGAGCCAACGGTGGGTAGAGAAGCGGGACCTGCAGAGAGATTAAGTCACAACATAAGAAGCTAAGAGCAAAGACACAGACACATGTGGAAGTGCTGTAGAAGTGCTGTAAAAGAAATTATATTGAAATGCTGTATGACATGCTGTAAGAAATGGGTCTCTCCCAATTGGGTTTTGTTTACCTGATATATACTGCCTCGGTACTGTTGCTCTTTTCCATAGATATGTACTGCCTCGGTTCTTTTGGACGTAAAAATAATACAGAACCGTGTAATTATTTTGCTCTTTTCTACTGATATACACTGCCACTGTGCGTTAAAAAAACATGCATTTGGTACTGTTCAGTCTGCACAGGTGATTCGGGTGTACTAATTGGGGGGCAATCAATGTTTTGTCTTGATCATGCAATTCATTATCTTTTCTCTTCTCGCTCATCGAGGCCAAACTAAGTTTGTGTCTGTTAATTGTGTTTACAATAGCTGCAGGTGATTACCGCAGTTCATTATCTCTTCTCTTGTAGCCCTGTGTAGCAATGTGTAAAAAAACCCTGGATAGCCGTGGATGGAGCATCAGAAGTCAGACGCCCAGATGGGAGAAACCTGGAGAGAGGAGCCCGAATTTCCAGAATCCAGCAGTCTCCCAGAAGGGTCTTTAAGTAGGAGAAACTTAGTCAGAGGAGCCAGGCTCCCAGGGGTGAGAAATGGCCAGAGGAGCCCGTCTCCTAGATGCCAGAATAAGTCTCCAGAAGCCTAGCTGGACGAGAGGTGGGAGCCAGTCTCCCAGTCGCAGCAGAAGGCCCTCTGCTATAGTGTAAAATTAAGTGGACATCAGGGGAATTAATAAACAAAGTGAAAAGGGGGAGATGTATGATCTGTAGGAAGATGATAAACAAAGTGAAAAGGGGGAGATGCATGATCTGTAAAATGAAGAGGGATTTCTTGCTACGTTATGTAATAAATGTAATATGTATATAATGTAAATACAAGTGCCTGTAACATCGTAAAAGTAAAGAGGGAGATGTGATGTCTGTGATGTCTTTGTAATCAATGTAACAGAAACTCGTGCATGAGCCTCGTGACTGAGGTCAAGTGACCTTCAAGATAAAAGGCAATGATTACAGAATAAACGGGCTCTTGCTCTGGAACACAAACCCGGTGTGGACCTGTCCTTCGTGCGAGTCACAACTGAGCCTTACCTTCAGACGAGAATACCTTACAGTTGCCTATTTCCTTCGCTTCATAGATGATGCTGAGTTTCTCTAGCAATTTTGTCTACCTAAGCTAATTAGAAAATGAGATCGAAAAAGTAAGCGCCATCAATGCTCATATTACTCCATGGGGAGCCGAATTCCTGCTGCTGTCTATTTAAACCATATATTATTATACCATACATATATATGACATGAATATGACTAATTATATATAATTAATAATTAATTATATTATATAAAAATAATATGATTAATATAATTGTGAGCTATTTTGAATCAGACTGCCGCAGAGGTCCGGCTCCTGAACCCGCCTAATTAGTGGGTGAGGGCAATTCCTGTGGGTTCCCCCGTTTACTGAACCCCACTGACTGCCAGTGTGCAGAGTGGGTGTCTTGGCCATAGTGGGACTGGGGCAGTGCCAGGCTGGGGGAAGGCTAAGGCATCTTCCACTAACAGGAAAATCCCTAACCCAAACCCTAACTGCCCCCCCCCCCTTCCAGAGCTGCTCACGGCTGGAGCTGGAGCTGGAGCCGCTTTGGGACCGGCTGCAGGCTCCGTACGTGTGGCCCTGTAACGCGCCCACCCCGGCCAGCATGCTCTTCTGGATCTTCTGGATGATGGGGAGCAGCAATGCCCTGCACGCCGCCCGGGCCGCCTTCAGCATCACCATAGCGCCGGCTCCGTCAGTCTGCCCGCTCGTTCGCTGCAACACCGGCCTCCCGACAGCCTGACCGACCACTCGCAGCACCCACCTGCGGCCCGACCGACCACTCGCAGCACACACCGGCAGCCCTGCGGCCCGACTGATCCTTCACAGCACTCACTGGCCTACCGATAGCCCAACCGATCCTTCACTGCATCCACCGGCCTACCGACAGCCCGTCTGACCCTTCACAGCATCCACCAGCCTACTGGCAGCCCGACCAACAGACTGATCGACTGACCGACTGACTGATTGACTTCTGACTGACTGACCGACTGACTGACCTTAATCCTAATCCTAACTCTAGCTCTACATTTGTCATTCATCATTTTTATTTAACAGTTCACATCATAACTTTACAAAGATAAATCAATTGTAAAACAAAATTATCAGCAAGGTTAGCATTACCTTTATTCCTTGGAAACCTTGCTATTGTTTTGATGTAATTAGGAGGCAGCCATGATCCCAGTGTGCTCGCTGCCTAGCTACTATGAAATAAAGCTTGTGATTGAGGTCGGACCCCAATTGACCAATGTCAAACGAGCATTGATTGGACAATTACTACTCGGAAAATTGGAGGTTTTCTCATATTTTAAAAATATGTGCAGGTTTTGTTCTTGACGAGTTTCAGGTATAATTTCTATAATATTTCTACACAAAATGTTACAAATTTAGGTAGTTACGTGATTTGGGTCACAAATTTAAACAAAAAAGCCCACAGCCTAAGATGCAATTTTTTTTTTGCTTTTCCCAGAGTAGATTTGTAGGTTTAAATTTTAAACATACTTCCTTTCTAATTAGTCCCAGTCGTGAAGAGGGATGGAGATGAAACATTAATTGTGTTTCTCTCTCCACAGATACTACCTGACCTGCAGAGAACTTCCAACATTTTCTGTTTTCATTTTTAATGCAAGTAATTCACTTCTGTGGAACAGATTTTTCAATTATTTGCTTTAAGGCCATGTCATATCCATTCTGCAATTGCTCAATGAACATTTGGAACAAAGCCAATTATTTAATAAAGTAGTTACCTTGAGACAAACATTATTCTCCCATAAGAACAGCATGGTTATGCTGAAAACTGATTCTGTTGAACCTGTTGCAAGGAACAGATAATAACTACAATGTTTCCAACAAGTTTTGTATTGGGTACTCTGAACATTAACATTTGCTTCAGCTGGGATATAATGCCTTTTAGAGTCATGGAGCCATGCAGAAATTCAGCATGTAAACATGCCTCTCGGCCCATTGAGTCATCACTAACCATCAACCACCCATATACAGTAATTCTATATTAATCACACTTTTTTATTCTATCCACATTCTCATCAACTAGATTCTACAGGCTGGGAGCAATTTACAATGGCCAATCTGCAGGTCTCAGTTTAAACATTGAAAACGCTCATTACCTATGTTCAACAAGAAATCACACACCAAAGAAGAATGAAGACATTTAAAACACTGGATTTAATTCACTTAATTTTGTTATATTGCTGACTGCGTCCAGAAATACCAAGGCATTTACTATCCATTCCTAAATGCCCTTGAATTGAGCACTCAGTTATGTTTGGAGTTCAGACTAGGCATGGATGGTTGGTTGCCTTTCTAAAAGGCTATTAATGTACCATATGGTTTTTAACGACAAAACAGCAGCTTCACGGTCACCATCATTGACAGTAGCTTTATATCCCAAATTTACTTAATTAATTAATTGAAATAAAATTCCCCAGCTGTCATGGTGAGATCCAAACATATGTGTCTGGATCATTAGTGCTGGCCTCAGGATTAATTATCCAGTAATTTAACCATAATGCCAGTGTATCACATGTAGTGAATCAGAAGACAAAAAATAAACTTCCCTGTTAGGTTGGAGTTAAGTAACAATTACACACACATATATACTTCAACTTCAGGGAATTTGAAACCACGCTTTAATTGCATGCAATCACCTTTTGGTTAATGTGTTATCCATCAGTTCCACACATTTCTGTAATTGCATGGATACTGCTTTAAAGTGACTATTGTTTGAGCCAGGGAATTAAGAGGGTATCGGTCAACCAACTTTGAGAAAAAAAGCACAACTGTTAGCAATTGTAAACATCTGTGTACTTGTTACAGCTACTGAACATCAAGGAGTCGCACCTCTATTTCTGATACAATTTTTGAGGGAGACAAACTTAAAAGATATAACTCCTTCTTTCCTAAATCGATAAAAAGTCAAGACTTTCGGCTGAAACATTAGCTGCATTTATCTTTCCATAGATGCAGCAGGATCTGTTTAATGTTTCCTGCATTTCCAAGTAATTAACACTATCTAAATGGCTTAATTTAAGGGGATTTCAGTTGTATTAACGGCCTAACTACTAATGTTCGGCAACGCTTTTCTGACAAAATCAGTGACTTCAATCATCTGAAGAATCAAGTTTAATTGAAAATATTCAAAAGGTTACCGGACATACTCTTTCTCCAAAAAGTGTACAAGTATAGCCTTTGCCAAGTCAGTTAACACAAAATCATTAATTTGCTGTAAACTTCAACTCTTCACTCATTAATGACTGAGAAAAATCACCACACCTCCACTGTGTCCTAACGTGTCCTACGCTAATTTTATTTATGTGGAGTTATAGCAAAATAGCCGCGAGGGGCTAAATCAGTGTACACAAGAACTCAACATGTCAGGCAGCAGCTGTGGAGGAAAATGGACAGACAATGGGACCTTTATCACACAGATCTGTAGATGATTCCATAATCGGTAGTTTCTTGTGTCTCCATTTATATATGTAGAGTTTAATTCTTTCACAATAGTCATTTCAAAATTTGATGGGCATTAACATGACAAATTCAAGATCTGTTAATTTCTTATGATAATAATCTAGAATAATCAACGTTTATGTCCACATCTTTTATTTAATTCTCTGAAATTGTGGTAAAAATTGGAAATGCTTACTGCCACCTTTGCTATGTGTTAGTTTTTCAATCCAATTAGCTACTCAGCCAACAATGACATTAATATTGCTGGAAACCACAGGTCCTCTGTGCAAAGTGCCGGACCGCAATTTAGATCAGAAAAATGCAAATCAAGATTACATTAAAACAACTTTGAAAATCAATATTTTTCAACATATTTTTGAAAAACAATATTATTGAGAACAATATTTTCCTGATTATATAGACAGACCTGAGAAATGTCCTATTTACTCTTTCATCTAATTCTGCATTTCCGAATACAGAAGTTTGTTACACCTGTTAAAAATCTTGTTATACCAAATGAAAATTCCCAAGGCTGGATTTTTGGAAATAATGCAGACAGATCAGCAAACTCCATATGTTTGCCATTTCAGGGGTCACTTCATTGGCTTCTCTGATCATTTCTTCAATTAGTAACGAGGACAACTTTATTTTTTGATGATCATGAGTAAAGCCACCTTAGAGAGATCACTGTCCAATTTCATTTATACTGTTCCAAATAATATTTATTTTAAAATTGTGTTGATTTTTTTTCCAAACATAATCCTCTTATAACCAATGAAGTTCATGGCTAAAATCATCAAAGATTTAATTATTTAAAGACACAGAGGAAGATTATATGATCCAATTCATGACTGAATCTAAATGAGCATTGTAAATTATTACGATGATTTGTCAGAGTGACTTTAGCATTTTACAATACAATACAATACAATTTATTGTCATTTGAGCCTCAGTGAGGCTCAAACGAAATTCCGTTTCCACAGCCATACAAACAAAGACAATTTCCTACAGACATACACACAATTTAATTCACACAAACATCCATCACAGTGAACCCACTGTGATGGAAGGCAAAGTCTTTTGTCCACAGCAATTTCATATATGTGCCTCAAGTTCTATTTTCAAGTAAACAATAGCCAAAATACCATTGTGCACCAACCTTTTCTAAATACAATGCTAAATAGCCTTAACAAACAAATAAAACAATATAGCTATGAAGAGTTGAAATATAGTATATGATTCGATTTTTAATTAATCAATTCTGAAAATCGGCTTAACTTTCAGACAGAATGCATTATTACATATAATTGTAATATGCAAATCCAAATACGTGCACATCATTTCACTGCAGCTAAAACTAATCCGTGTGAAACACTATGCAGATTATAATAGTATGTGTCTTAATGCTGTGTTAACAAATAAAAGTAGTTCACCAGAAATGTTCAAAGTTTTGATTTGAATAGATAAGATGACAAGGAATACGGAACTGAAAAAGTACCGAAAACAGATAAAATAGGGAATTTCAAAGGGATTTAGATATCTATCTATATATATTACTAAAACTCTCATCTTGTTTGTTTGGATGTCTGCGTGTGAGTGATTGAGTGAGTGAGATCCTGAAACTGCGCCAAAACTGTACACAATAGCGCCACAATTTTTGCACCACCTTACTCACAATTGGCTTGTGGTGTGTTTTTTATCAAGTTTCGTTCAGATTGATGTTGTATTTTACAACTTATTCACATTTTTAACTTTACAAAATCCCACTTTAAGAAAAATGCACTGGCACCATGGTGACTGGCTCAGTCACCATGGGGCTCCCTTCCCTCCCACCTGCTGCTGCTTCTTCCTGTCAGCTGTTGCTTTGTCCACTCCCTCCTCGTCCTCCCATCACTCAGTCCCCCTTCTTCTCCTCAACCTCCTCCCCCTTCCTCCACTGCCACATCTTTCTCCTGATCCTCCGGAGCCGCCGACATATTCCACCTTGGAAGTGAAAATAGGTGAGACGGCCTGAAGAAAGCGCTGTCCCCCAGGGCCACAATGTGAGCCGCAACAACAGATGTGTCAACAGGACTGTGCAGTAGGTGAAGAAGGGCTCGTCAACCGGATGTGCGCCAGCTGATAAAGAAGGGCTCACTTGTGCAGACCAGCAGCATCGGCGCCTAGTTTTAAGGTGAAATGACACAAGGTGCTGGAGTAACTCAGCAGACTGAATCAGTCTGAAGAAGGTTCAACGTCACCTATCCATATTCTCCAGCAATGCTGCCTGACCTGCTGAATAACTCCAGCACTTTATGTCTTTTTGTGTATTAACCATAATCTGCACTTCTTTGTTTCAACGGCATACAATGATAACACCTTACTAAATTAAAAATGGACACTTGCCAATTACAGACCCCTCCATGGTCCATTATAACAAGACTTTACTGGACTTCAAAATATTGTAGGGTTATGAGTATGAGCAATGGAGATGGACTAATTGAAAGTCTATTCAAATAATTGTATGCAGGAACCATGATTAAGGATTGCAGATAACACCAAAATTGGCAGAGTACTTAAAAACGAGTAAGAAAGTTGCAGGCTTTAGGAAAATTAACATCTAATTTAGTTCAGCAAGACGTTGGCAAATGGAATTTGATTTAAAGTTGTGAGGTAAATAATTTGAAGGGCAAGTAAGAAAGTGCCCATTTTGCTAACACCTGACTTACATACAGCTTATACATATAAACAAGGATTTGGTAGACAGGTGGTATGGATTTGCTGCCTGCTACTGCACTACACACGACTGTTCTTGACACTAGCTGGAATTGTGCCACGTCAAACCCAAGAATATATTCCAGGCAACACTTTGATATCCACTTTATAAATCCTATCTAGAAACATGCCATCCAGGCTACCTGTGGTGATCTTTTTGAAACAATCCAAAGCACTTAAAACGTCATCAGTAAAATCTTAAGTTATATAATTATTAGCCCAAGATATGGTCTGGCTAAATTTGTAACATAAATTCAAACTTAAATATATGATACAGAATAAAATTTGCTCTTACAGAATTTGTGAAAAATATAAATAAACGCAAAATGCAGACAAAGAATTGAACTAGTTTACAAAGGACAACTATCCTAGGCTGTCAGTTCACAGTGGATGGACACAGTTGATTTGGAAACTGACAAGGCAATGTCTTCTATTAATACTTAAGTCATAGAGTCTCAGTCGTACAGCACTTAAACAAGCGCTTCAGCCCAACTTGCCCATGCCGACCCAGAGGCCCCATTTACGCTACTCCCACCTGTCCATGTTTGTCCTATATCCCTCTAAACTTTTTCCAGTAGAGCTCTTGTATAATCATACTTTATTAAACAATGTAACATTCATTTCTAGTTAATTGAGATAACAACCCTTTCACTTCCATCCACAATTCGATCAGAAGTCCTGTGCCTATTGGCCAAGCAGGGCAGAACTGTTGAGGAACAATTTTGCTTAGGAACACTTTTCCACATATACCATTGGGTTCAATGGGAAAAAATAGTTTGGATCACAGAAAATCGCAATGCAGAGAGTTTGCGAGGAATGCAACCATCCTGTAACATGGGGGGCACGGCGTATTTTTCCAGTGTCATGAGGTATCTCCTCAGGGTAGTTCAGATCTCGGAAACAGTTAGGGAGGTGAGGTTTACTGCTGTCTGTTACACCAGGTTTTGCATCAGGTTTGAGGTTTTGATCTTCAAACATAGTTTTCCTCAGGTAGCTGAACGTCTAGTTTTAAAAGCCTGGATGAACATATGAGATTCAATGCCGTGGACCAAGAGTCGAAACCTGGCATTAGCTTTTAGGGTCAGCGTGCATACAATGAGCTGAATTGCCTCCTGTCCTGTGCAATTCCACAATTAAATGATATGTTATGCAAATTTATGCGTCTGTGATGCTGCTGCTGCTGCAAGAAAGATATTAATTGCATCTGGACCTCACTTTTCTTGTATTCATGACAATAAACTTGACGTGATTTGACGATCTTTTTCTGATTACTTAAAACTCTTCTGCCTCAAAAAGTAAAGCAATGTTAGGCAGCACAGTGATGCAGGCTTCCTCCCACAACCATAAGATATACTGATTGGTAGTACCCCTAGTGTAGATTTGTGTTCAGAGAATCAGGTGTAATTGATGTGCATTTAGGAGAGAATACCTTATAGGGAAATAAGTGCAGGAATAGGATTACTCTGAGAAATGGCATGGATTCAATGGGTTGAATGGTTTTCGTCTATAGTGTAAGAACATATAAAATGAGGATTACAATTTTTGTGCTGCTATTGTGCACAACATATGCTCCATACTCAACTCCTTTTCTGCCTTTTTGCTCTCCTTACTCACAAGCTTAATGGAAATCCCTAAACCCCTTATCACGAACCTCCATTTTGTTCAACTAATCCTGTACATTAACTTGATGGTCACTTTCGGATCCTTCCTTCCCAATGTAATATTTTCCAACTTCAATCTTACTCTTCTGATTCTGATCTACTAGCTGTTGCACCATTCTAAGACATTAATTTATTTGCAAAAGGCTTCACAACTTCATAGTTTAATCCAAAATAAAGATAGCTTTTTATCTTAACTATTAATACTAATTTATTAATACAATAGATTTCTATTGATGGAAATCTTGACTAGAACCTTTTTTCAGGGTAAACCATAGATTTATCTAAACATTTATTATGATGCACAGCAAGTTGCTACTCTTGATGTTTTTTAAGTAACCAGCTGCTTTGCAGGTCAGACAATTACATCAAAATGTCACATCTGCCACAAATGCATTTCAGTTAAGTCAACAAATGTCATTAAAATAAGTTAAAAAGTAGTAATTAGCTTTGAAAAAGATCATCTTATTATAAGATTTGAGAGTGCTTGTGCATATAATTTACAATTTAAATTAATTCTCTATCAAACTTCTATCATCGTTATTTCTGCTGAATAAGATCTAATGGGTTATAAATCAGTTAACTTCCCCTGGGCATTAGGGGAATGAAGTAATATATGCTGCTACTGCAATGAAGCTTGACACTTTGTTTCAGGTCAACTGAAGCATTAAATAGCCTAGAGATCATAATGTTGTCTCTTGCACTCTGTATGGCTACCACATTGGATTCCTAAATCTCATGTGCAGCATGGAAATATCATTTGGCAAGATAGTACGTTATCTTTTGCAAGCAGGACAGATTTATAATAAACCTGTGTTAACTGGAATGCTTAAATAATTTTATAAAAAATGTTTTCTTTTGTCAATCAAGACTAGCAATTTTAAAATTACACAAAATATCAAGCTTATTAACTAACTTTAGATAACCTTGTAGTTTTTCTATTAATTTTCTATCTCTGAAGACAAACATATATTCAACGTGAAACTTGAGTATCAACTAGTAATAGGAAGATTTCCATAACAAAAATACAAACAAATGCTAATAGGAAATATTCCAGAGTAAATCGGGAAGACTAACAAAGCAATATGTAATGTTCAGCAAACATTAAATTATATTTTTTAAACACAGATTTCATTACTATGATTTCCATGAAGAATTATTTTTGTGGAATGACAGCTTAAAGGAACTTTAACGCACGTATATATATTCAATATAGCCCTCCTGTGTGACGCTATATTCAATATAGCCCTCCCGTGTGTACCTTTAACAGGGAAAACCCTTCGATTCTCTAATTAAAGTGCTGTTGTTTAATTTTATACAAATTCCATTATTAAATTAATTTCAGATTATTTTAAAATCAATTGTTCTAGCCAAATGACAAACAATTAGCAATTTAATTCATACCAATTTGAATTTTATGATTACGAATACAATCCCATTTTAAATCTGCCACAAATGCCGTAGGTATTCATAAGATGACTACAAAGAAAATAGATTTCTAATAAAACACATCTAAAATTACATCAGCTATTTGGTAAAATGTTATAATTTAAACAATGAACAGCATACAACTGACAGCAAACATCAAGGATTCTTACTTTGAAATCAATCATCTTACATATGATGTCAGATTTCTGTTTTTGTGAAAATAATTTGCATGCGTAATTATGAAGGCAGGAGAACCTACCATAGCCCCGATGGCATTGTAATCTCAGTCATTGAGATCAACATCACAAGATCCTTCATGAGGGAGAACCCTTAAAAAGCATCTGGACCTTGTGGTATGCCACGACGTGTTCTCAAAAGCTGCGCGGACCAAACTGGCTGGAGTTTTAGTGTACATCTTTAACCTCACATTACTGAGGTCCCCACCTGCTTCAAAAGGGCATCAATAATGCTGGTGCATAAGAAGAGTAAGCTGACATGCCTCAATGACTACCAAAAGGTGGCACTAACGCTCATGGTGATGATGTGGTTTGAGAATTTGGTTATAGCGTATATCAACTCCTACCTCAGCAAGAACCTGGACCCACTACAATTTGCCTACTGCCACAATAGATCAACAGGTGATGCAATCTCGCTGGCTTTCCACTCCAAACCACCAAATTTCAGGCTTGTTGTTCATAGACTACAGGTCAGCATCCAATACCAACAACCCCAGAGTTATCAAGCTCTGTGAGCTGTCTCTGCGCATCTCTATGCAACTCGATTCTTGACTTCCTCATCAACAGACCATAATCAGTGCAAAATAGCAACAACACTTACTCCTCAATAACCATCAGCACAGGAGCACCTCATGGCTGTGTGCCTAGTCCACTGTTCTATTCATTCTATACTCATGGCTGTCACCAGATGCAGTTCCAACTCAATCTTTAAATTCACTGATGACACCACTTTCGATCGTCTGATTGAATGTTGTCAGAACAACAATATTGCTCTCAACGTCAGTAAGACCAGGGAGCTGATTGTTGACTCTTCTAGAGGGAAGCTGATGATCCACAAACCTGTCATCATCGATAGGTCGACAGTTGAGAGTGTCAACACCTTCAAGTTCCTGGGGGTGCATATCTCTTAAGAACTGTCCTGTGCCCAGCTGTCCTGTGCGAGACTGAGGAGATATGGTATATCGACGAATAGTCTCTTGAACTTCTGCGGGTGCATGGTAGAGAGCGTATTGACGACCGGGTTCAGCCATTCCAATGCCCAGGTACGAGGAAGATGGTTGAAAGGGTCAAGAGCTTCAAATTCCTGGGCGTGCACATCTCTGAAGATCTTTCCTGGTCCGAGAACACTAATGCAATCATCAAAAAAGCACATCAGCGCCTCTACTTCCTGAGAAGATTACGGAGAGTCGGATTGTCAAGGAAGACTCTCTCTAACTTCTACAGGTGCACAGTCGAGAGCATGCTGACCGGTTGCATCGTGGCTTGGTTCGGCAATTTGAGCGCCCTGGAAAGGAAAAGACTACAAAAAGTAGTAAACACTGCCCAGTCCATCATCGGCTCTGACCTTCCTTCCATCGAGGGGATCTATCGCAGTCGCTGCCTCAAAAAGGCTGGCAGTATCATGAAAGACCCACACCATCCTGGCCACACACTCATCTCCCTGCTACCTTCAGGTAGAAGGTACAGGAGCCTGAAGACTGCAACAACCAGGTTCAGGAATAGTTACTTCCCCTCAGCCATCAGGCTATTAAACCTGGCTCGGACAAAACTCTGATTATTACCAACCACTTTCTGTTATTTGCACTATCAGTTTATTTATTCATGTGTGTATATATTTATATCATGGTATATGGACACATTTATCTGTTTTGTAGTAAATGCCTACTATTTTCTGTGTGCTTAAGCAAAGCAAGAATTTCATTGTCCTATACAGGGACACATGACAATAAACTAACTTGAACTTGAACTTGAACTTGATTATAAAGAGTGTGATCATTGCCCAATCCATCATGGGTATTGACCTCCCCACAATTGAAGGAATCTATAGAAGGTACTGCCTTAAAAAGGCAACCAGCATAATCTAAAACCCACATTACACCGTCTATGCTCTCATTTCACTCGTGCCATCGGGAAGAAGGTATAAAAGTTTGAAAACCGTGACCTTCAGGTTCAAGAACAGTTTCTTCCAAACAACCATCATGTTTTTGAACATGACAAATACCAGCTAACTATGAACTATGCACTGTCTTAGTTGCACTCAGAATTTTGGTGCTATTTTGTTAGGCTATTTAATTTATTGATTTTCTAAATATATTTCTGTTTTCAGTATATATGTCAATATTGAGAGATCGAGTTTCTTTTCTAATTACAGCATTTAATCAAAATCACCAATATCGTGTTTCTACTATTCTGACATATGGTCCATCAGATTTTCTTTTTACTCAGTTAATGTGTGTGACCAAATGCTAAAAAAAGTAAATCATTTTGCGTGTTGCATTTGAAATTCATTTTAAATTTGAGCATTTCGATATGTATGCATAGTAGTTATATGTTTACCTAATTGCTTTTTCTCGAACATTTAAACTCCTGCCTAAATCTTCCTCTCTGAATAAAATCAGAGTGCAAGATTCTGGCAGGAATGATGTTTGGCAGTGGTGTATAAGCTTTACTAGTGGCTATATCAAATGTTTTATGACTATGAATGATTTCCTAAAGAATACTGCATTGCTTTAAGATTTCTTAATGGGTGATTTGACGATAATAAAAATCCTGTGGTATGACTATGAGGATATTTTTTATTTGTGTATTTATTTTGTGGTAGGTCTTTTGGTGCACATTGTAATCTGCAGCTCTAAAACTGCTCCAGGAACAATTAGATATTGTTAAAATTAATTGTTGAAAAGGCTCAAATGGTTTGCACATTGAAGAAATATGAACCAAGTTTAGTGAAACTGTGATGGCACCAGCCATCCCACTGTGAAGTTGTTAGATTAATAATTCTTGCACAGCGTGAAGAAGGGTTTCAGCCCGAAACGTTGCCTATTTCCTTCGCTCCATAGATGCTGCTGCACCCGCTGAGTTTCTCCAACACTTTTGTGTACCTTCGATTTTCCAGCATCTGCAGTTCCTTCTTAAACACTTGCACAAATCCCATTGCTCCCTTCATAAATGACAGGTTATTCGCTATCATTAGAACTGTAATAAGGCTTCTTTGAATAGTTCTTTTTTCAGCAAATTAAATGCTTAGCTAGCACTTTGTAAACTGGGGTGAATTTAATCAGTAATCAGTATGTTTGTCGTGATGGACTCTAGATTTAAAAAAAAAGGAAATCCACATAGTCTCTTTATGAAACATTATTTCTTGTGGTGATTTATGCAATGGGACAGGTTGGTAGAGGACTGCTGAGTAGCTGATGTTTAATATAACGTTAATTCTCTCAGATTTAAAAACAATTAAAATTGAAGCTGGTCATCTGACGTTCAGACGGATCTGGGAGTCCCTGTACACATATTATTTGAAAGTTAATGGGCAATTTGAAAGACAATTGGTATGTAGAGTTCTATTGAAAGAGGATTTGAATTGGGACCAAAAGCAGGGTCTTGACTGGCAATACCAGCCATCCCTCTACCTTCACAGATGCCGCCTGACCGCCCCTTAGTCCCACCTGC
This sequence comes from Amblyraja radiata, assembly GCF_010909765.2. Lineage (NCBI taxonomy): Eukaryota > Metazoa > Chordata > Chondrichthyes > Rajiformes > Rajidae > Amblyraja > Amblyraja radiata. Next base: position 18,734,491 of record NC_045970.1, read on the forward strand.
TGTTTGTTTTTTCTCCTGTCAATTCCTATGATTTCTTTTTTTATTTATCCATTATTAATCATAAAAGAACAACCCAAACATTAATGTGGGAGGTAGGTAAGTACTTGAATGCAGCACGGGAACCTCTCTATTATACAGGTTGAGGGATTGGAAGTTATATAACTGATGTATTAAGAACACCACATTGGTTGGCAGGTGTAATTATAGCACTACAAGCTTACATAGGCGGTTTGCATTATAAATGCAGTCAGAGGAATTTATAATGTGAAAATCTGACAGGAAGTGATTGAAGGTTTTTAATATATGAGTAGAGAGCATAATAATGTTCATTACTTATTTCCATCAGGCAATATTTGTTGAACATCAGTAAAGTTAATCAGAATGATCACGAAACGTGCAAAATTGTAACACAATATAATGGAAAGCAAATTCTTCAATATTTATATATAAAGCTCGACAGAAATAAGTAATAAATATCATAATCCACCATTGTATTAAATGACTGCATCACTTTAAAAATTATCCAGAAAAAAACATATAAGAAGCATCAATTTGTTTCTACTTGACATAAATATTTAAATTTTTTAGTTGTGGCACGCCAACTTGCAAATAAAACTTTTATCATTGTCATTATACTGCAGGAGTATAAAATGCTACCCGATAAATACATTTTGAAAACAACTTGACATCTAAATTAGTATTGAGATATATAAATATTACGATAAAGCAATATTCTATACATTTGAGTTTTATTTTATTACTGATTTTGCAAGAACTGTGCAAAAGCCTACATTTATTCCTTGTCTGCTGTAATAATAATTTACTTTTGCAGGTGAGATATTCTGGTTGACATCAATTTCCATTATAAGTACACTGGCGTATTGACATCTGTGTTGTGGTTAATGACTATAATCAATCTGTGACTACTCTTACTGAGAGCAAGTTTAGTAAACAAATACACAATGCAGCATTGAACAATTAGTAATTAAGCAAAATGCAGCAATTCTGAAAAAGAGAAAATTCTGGAAATGCTCATTTGGTCTGGCAGCATCCATGAAGAGAGATATAAAGGTTGAGAAATTGATTGTACATGCTGAGAATTTTATTTGGAACTTACATTTAGACACTGACAAATTTGGGACTTCAGCACCTCCTTACGTTGAAGTTGCTCACATTCTGAACAGCACACAATCTGTCACCACACTCCACTGCATGGAATCCATCAGTGGAGAACAAACTTACTGGAATGCCTCAGCACTAAGACTAAAACATTTGCTCCCGTATCTTGTGCCAGATTGGAGTAATGACAGGATTAGTCTTTCTACTAATTTGAATGCAGATTTTATGGCTATATTAAAGTTAGGGTAAAGTTGCAATTTTGTAATTATTTCAAGTTATTTCAAATGGTTTAATTTAAATTTTCCATATGGCTTTAAATTAAACAGACATTCAGAAGCATTGAAAAATCTTGATGGCTGGCCATCTGTCAAAGGCTTTCTAAATTACTTTATGGGTGATACTTGTTTTTGCATGCCCACGTTGATTCTCACCATTTAGAATATGGAGTTACTTTTCAGTAACAAATAGAGACTACCTGTGTAACAATCCAACTATAACATACCTCAGCAGCTTCCATAGGTGACCAACTGCAGCTAGCAAAATCTAGGCCAATGTTAACCTTTCAGGCCAATGACTTTCATAACCATAAAATGTTAGATACAAAACAGACATACATACAGTGCCCTCCATAATGTTTGGGACAAAGACCCATTATTTGCCTGTACTCCACAATTTGAGATTTGTAATAGAAAAAGTCACATGTGGTTAAAGTGCACATTGTCAGATTTTAATAAATGGTATTTTTATACATTTTGGTTTCACCATGTAGAAATTACTAGACTAAGTGGGACCCGTTGGGTCCAGCATCACACGGGAGGGCTGCTCCCCCAACGCAATATTCCACCTCCACCAATTCCAATATTGGTGGCCAGTGGGGGGGGGGGGGGACGACTGGTTTCCAGAGGGCTAGTATGGACATTGTGGGCCGAATGGATTATTGGGCTAGCAGCTCAGTCACTCAAGCCTGTTGTGCTGGCAGCTCACTCACGGCAGTTGACTCACGGCTATTCCTTGAAATTCCATTTCAAGCAGGTTGCAAGGCCACCAAATTCAAGTGTAGATTCTTACCACTTCAAGCAGGGTGCAAGGCCACCAAATTCAAGTGCAGTTTCATGCCACTTCAAGCAGGGTGCAAGGCCACCAAATTCAAGTGCAGTTTCATACCATTTCAAGCAGGGTGCAAGGCCACTAAAGACAGCGAGTCGTGACCACTCCCTCCTCCATCTTGCAGAGACTGAGCCACGCCCACACTTCTGGGTTTTATAGTCCCTCCCCCTCCCACGAGAAGGGGCGTGACCTTCATGGTGTGATTGACCAGAGAGAGAATCTCACCATTTTTTAAACACTAATAATTATTTTATTTTTCATCGATGGGAACATTCCTCAGCACCTGATGAACGGAGGGGGACTCTGAGTAAGATGGCCAAAAATCACAGCCGTACGTGGTAGTGTTTTTTCTAAAATCAATATAAAGCGCAAACAGGAAGTGGTCAAGATTAGACTTTTAATTATATAGAAGGCAAGGCAACTTTAATAAGGCAAGGCAACTTTAATAAGGCAAGGCAACTTTAATTAGGCAAGGCAACTTTAATTAGGCAACACAGCTTTAGCATTTCCAAACCAAAGGCAACACAGCTTTAGCATTTCCAAACCAAAGGCAACACAGCTTTAGCATTTCCAAACCAAAGGCAACACAGCTTTAGCATTTCCAAATCAAAGGAAACACAGCTTTAGCATTTCCAAATCAAAGGCAACACAGCTTTAGCATTTCCAAACCAAAATTTCAAACCACATTAAGGGCACTGACAGGTCAGTCAAACCACTCACAGTTTAGTAGACATGTGCTCAGTGTTATTCACAGCTCAGACTGAGAGGCGTGACCCTCTCGCTCCCTCATCTTGCAGAGACTGACTGAGGCACCCAACACTTCTGGGATTTATAGTCCCTCTGGAACGGGCGTGGCCTTCAGGAGAGAGAATCTCAACATTTTTAAACACTAATAACTTTTATTTTTCATCGATGGGAAAAAATCCTCTTGTCCTGCGCAGCGGAGGGGGATAGAGTAAGATGGCCAAAAATCACAGCAGTAAGTGGCAGCGTTTTTTCTAAAATCAATATACGGAAGAACAGGAAGTGGTCAAGATCAGACTTTTAATAATACAGACAGCAGTGTTTATACATAGTCCCCACATTTTAGGGCACCATCATGTTTGGGGCACAGCAATGTCATGTGAATCAAAGTAGTTATGTTTAGTATTTTGTTGCATATTCTTTGCATGCAATGACTGCTTGAAGTCTGCGATTCATGGACATCACCGTTGCTGGCAGCCTTCTCTGATGATGCTCTGCTAGGCCTGTATTGCAGCCATCTTTAGCCTATGCTTGTTTTGGGGGTTAGTCCCCTTCAGTTTTCGCCTCAGCATATAAAAGGCATGCTCAATTGGGTTCAGATCGGGTGATTGACATTGTCACTCAAGTATTTTTTTTGCTTTGAACAATACCTTTGTTGCTTTAGCAGTATGTTTGGGATCATTGTCTTACTGTGGAATGAACCGCCGGCCAATGAGTTTTGAGGCATTTGTTTGAACTTGAGCAGATAGGATGTGTCTATACACTTCAGAATTCATTATGCTACTACCATTAGCAGTTGTATCATCAATGAAGATAAGTGAGCCAGTACCTTCAGCAGCCATATAGCCCATAACACCCCCACCACCGTGTTTCACAGATGAGGTGGTATGCTTTGGATCTTGGGCAATTCAAGATTCAAGAGAGTTTATTGTCATGTGCCCCTGTCTTTGCTTCAGCACAACAGAACATAGTAGGCATGACTACAGAACAGATCAGTGTGTCCATATACCATTATATAAATATATACAAACATGAATAAATAAACTGATCAAGTGCAAATAACAGATAAAGGGCTATTAATGTTCAGAGTTTTGTTTGAGTTGAGTTTAATAGCCTGATGGCTGTGGGGAAGCAGCTATTCCTGAACCTGGTCGTTGCAGTCTTCAGGCTCCTGTACATTTTACCTGAAAGTAGCGGGGAGATGAATCTGTGGCTAGGTTGGTGTGGGTCCTTGATGATACTGCCAACCTTCTTGAGGCAGCGACTGCGATAGATCCCCTTGATGGAAGGGAGGTCAGAGCTGATGATGGACTGGGCAGTGTTTACTACTTTTTGTAGTCTTTTCTTCTCCAGGGCGCTCAAGTTGCCGAACCAAGCCACGATGCAACCGGTCAGCATGCTCTCTACTGTGCATCTGTAGAAGTTAGTGAGAGTCCTCCTTGACAAACCGACTCTGCGTTATCTTCTCAGGAAGTAGAGGCGCTGATGAGCTTTTTTTAATAATTCCATCAGTGTTCTCGGACCAGGAAAGATCTTCAGAGATGTGCACGCCCAGGAATTTGAAGCTCTTGACCCTTTCAACCATCGACCCATTGATATAAACGGGACTGTGAGTCCCCATCCTACTCCTTCCAAAGTCCACAATCAGTTCCTTGGTTTTGCTGGTGTTGAGGGCCAGGTTATTGTGCTGGCACCATATGGACAGTCGCTCAATCATTCTTCTATACTTTGATTCATCCCCATCAGTGATACGTCCCACAACACTGGTGTCGTCAGCGAACTTGATGATGGAGTTCTCACTATGACCGGCTACGCAGTCATGAGTATAGAGTGAGTACAGCAGGGGGCTGAGCACGCAGCCTTGAGGTGCTCCCGTGCTGATTGTTATCCAGGCTGACACATTTCCACCAATACGAACAGACTGTGGCCTGTGAATGAGGAAGTCTAGGATCCAATTGCAGAGGGATGCGCAGAGACCCAGTTCTGCGAGTTTGGTAACCAGCTTGGAGGGGATGATTGTGTTAATTGCCGAGCTGTAATCAATGAATAACAGCCTGACATATGAGTTTTTGTTGTCCAAGTGGTCCAGAGCGGAGTGGAGGGCCAGCAAGATCGCATCCACCGTTGATCTGTTGTGGCGTTAAGCAAACTGCAATGGGTCCAGGTTTTTGTCGAGGTAGGGGTTGATTTGCGTCATGATCAACCTCTCAAAGCACTTCATCACCACAGACGTTAGTGCCACTGGTCGATAGTCATTGAGGCATGTCACCTTACTCTTCTTGGGCACTGGTATAATTGATGCCCTTTTAAAGCAGATGGGGACCGTTCAGACCTCAGAAAATGCCCATAAAAACCCCAGCCATTTGGTCCGCACAAGTTTTTAGAACACGACTGGGTATCCCATCAGGTCCAGGCACTTTTCAAGGGTTTACCCCTCTGGAGGATTTCCTGACGTCGGCCTCTGTGACTGAGACTGAAATACCATCACAGCGAATGGTGGCTCGGGAAGGCACAACAGTATTCTCCCTATCAAAGCGTGCATAAAACGCATTGAGCTCGTCAGGGAGTGAGTTTCGCCGACATTCGAGCTGCATCCTGATTTCGCCTTGTAGGAGGTGATTGCATTCAGGCCTCGCCGCAACTGCCGAACATCTGTCTCATCCTGCAGTTTGGAGCAGAAGTCCCTTTTGGCCTTTTTGATGGCCTTACCAAGGTCGTATCTGGACTTATTGTAGACCACTGTATCAGACATGAATGCCCTGTGTCTAGTCTTCAGAAGAGTGCGGATCTCAAAGTTCATCGAAGGTTTCTGATTGGGAAACACTCGGCAGGTTTTTGTAGGGTTGCAGTCCTCCACACATTTCTTTATGAAGTCTGTAACGACTGGCGTATTCGTTCAAGTCCGTTGCCGAGTCCTTGAACATTGCCCAGTTTACAGACTCCAAACAGTTGTTCCTCTGCCCCCCCCCCCCCCCCCCCCCCCCCCCCCCCCCCCCCCCCCCCCCCCCCCCCCCCCCCCCCCCCCCCCCCCCCCCCCCCCCCCCCCCCGCGACCAGCTCTGTACTGTCCTCATCTCTGGGGGTGCACACTCTTTAATTGCTGCCTGTAGGCAGGAAGAAGCAGCACTGCGGTATGGTCGGATTTACTGAAGTGAGGGCGAGGGATAGAATGATAGGCATTCTTGATGGTGGTGTAGCAGTGGTCGAGGGTGTTTGGTCCTCTGGTGCAGCACGAGACATGTTGGTGGAAGTTAGGGAGTGATTTCTTGAGGTTTGCCTTATTGAAGTCCCCAGATATGGTGGTAAATGCCTCGGGGTAAGACGTCTGGTGTTTGTTGACCACGGCATGCAGCTCCTCCAGTGCCAGACGGACGGCTGCCTGGGGTGGGATGTAGACCGCGGTCAGGATGATGGAGGTGAATTCCCTTGGGAGGTAGAAGGGACGGCACTTCACCGCCAGATGTTCGAGGTGTGGAGAACAGGAGTTGGACAGGTCTGTCACATCTGTGCACCACGCAGAGTTGACCATGAGGTAGACGCCCCCTCCTCTCCCTTTCCCAGATGCCAGTGTACGATCCATACGGTGGATGGAGAACCCTTCAGACTGGACCGCTGAGTCTGGGGAGTTGGGGGTGAGCCATGTCTCTGTGAAACAGAACACAGAGCATTCCCTCAGCTCGCTTTGATAAAGCAGCCTTGCCCTTAATCTTCGTCTCATCTGTCCACAAGACCTTTTTTTCCAGGACTGTGGTTGCTCTTTTAAGTACTTATTGGCAAACTGTAACCTGGCCATCCTATTTTTGCAGCTACCCAGTGGCTTGCATCTTGCAGTGTAGCCTCTGCATTTCTGTTCGTGAAGTCATCTGAGGACAATGGTCATGGACAAATCCACACCTGACTCCTGAAGAGTGTTTCTGATCTGTCGCACAGGTGTTTGGGGATTTTTCTTTATTATAGAGAGAATTCTTCTGTCATCAGCTGTGGGGGTCTTCCTTGGCCTGCCAGCCCCTTTGCGATTAGTAAGCTCACCAGTGCTCTCTTTCTTCCTAATGATGTTCCAAACAGTTGATTTTGGTAAGCCTAATGTTTGGCTGATGTCTCTAACAGTTTTATTCTTGTTTCTCAGTCTCATAATGGCTTATTTGACTATCATTGGCACAACTTTGTTCCTCATGGTGATAAACAGCAATAAAAGTTTCCAAATGTGATGGAAAGACTGGCGTAAAGACTAGGTGCTGAGAGCTCTCTTATACCTGCGTTAAGGAGGCATTTAAACACACCTGAGCAATTACAAAGGCCTGTGAAGCCATGTGTCCCAAAGATTAAGATGCCCTGAAATGAGGGAGACTATGTATAAACACAGCTGTAATTTCTACATGGTGAAACTAAAATGTATGAAAATGCTCTTTAATAAAATCTGACAATGTGCACTTTAACCACATGTGATTTTTTCTATTACAAATCTCAAATTGTGGAGTACAGAGGCAAATAAATAAATGATAGGTCTTTGTCCCAAACATTATGGAGGGCACTGTATGTCATTGGCACAATGTGTTAATATTATTCTCCATTTCCTGCAGAAAGCTCCTGATCTACTGAGCAGTTCTACAGCTTTAGCTTCCACTTTAAGATGCAGAGAACATTGGAGGGTCGCTGAGGATAGAATGAAGGGAGAGGTCTGTGACCAAAACAAAGAAAATATTTGAGACGGGAAGGAAGATAAGAGAGATTAAACAGCAAAGGGTTGATGGTGCAGGGAAAAGAGTGCAGGCAGCAACAGATAAAGCAACAAAACAATTCACAGACAGCATCTTGATTATTTTCCTCAGTCTAGTGGAGACTACAACAATGGTAATAATTATTTTTTTAAAGTAGGTTGTAGCTGTTGGTAGTTATGCCAGCAATTGTTCCCGTTCTTAATTTCTCTTTGGACCAAGTAGCTTGCTTGACCATTTCAGAGATTAGTTAGGTTTACTAATTATTACTGGTAAACCTTAATTTTACTTCCGAACTTTCAAATTAGGAATTTAAATGATTGCCAAACTTTGCAATATTTTGCCATTCAAAAATATATAAAGACTAATTTGACAGTAACTTTTCCATATTGCCACTTAGCCCATGAATTTACTATCAACATTCTTAAGAAGGTCTGTCTATGTCTATTTTAAAAATATTGAAAGCCTGTTTCAACCACTTTTTGAGAAAAAGGGCTCCAAAGACTCTCAATTGGCACATCCCTATCATATATAGGCAGACCTTTCTTTTCAAACAGTGATCCTTAGTAAACAGTGCTTCTCCCACAAAAGAAAGATCTTCTCTGCATCAACCCTTTCCAGAACCTCCAGGGCCTTAACTGCTGCAATAAAGTTATTTCTTACTTTTCTAAACAACAGCTGATACAAGGTTCTCTAACTTTTCTCCCCAAGGCATTTAAAAAAAATAGAATACTGATAGTCTAAAGACAAAATATAACAAATCAATCAACAAGCCATAATGAAAACTCTTGATGGATACAAATCGTTGCTCAGTGGAGCCAAATTAGATCTCCTTTCTTTCACACCACATTCGCTTGAGATTGATATATTCCAATAACTTCCAAAATATCCTTTCATAGGTCTATTGCAACAAAGTACTATTGCTGAGGTCTTGATTTATGTGACTGATGTCTTTTAAATGTGATGTACTTCACCTTCCAGAATTAGGAAATAATTTATTTTATGGCATCAGAACATGATCCTGCAATAGCCTCATAGCATTGTCAGTTAAGTTACAATGGTTACAACCTGAGTTAAAACTCTGTTTTCCACAGCTTCCTTCGGTGACCAAAACTGTTTTGCCTGACTGCTTAAAGAGGAGGAAGTGCGCAAGAACAGATTTAGGCCATTGAGTTTGACAGTTAGTCATGCTTTTAATATGTTAATATGTTATTTTTAAACATTTACTTCATAAAGCTGAGTTTTTAAGTGAAAAACATACACTATTTCTACTAAATACGGATACTGCCTCATGGCTGCTAACAGGATAAACAATAGAAAAATGTTCTTCATCTATAATAGTGACTGAACTCTAACATGACATATCTTTAGACAAAGTTAAGATAAATTAGAGCATGGTATAAATTTAAGTGTTTTAGCTTCTGTCTTATTTTTAGAGCATAGAGTACATATTTCAAAATTTAGCAATATTGTTCAACACCAGAATTGAGCCCATTATGCACAATATCAAGGAAACCTCTTGACATCAGCTAAAAGGGTTCTTTTGTGATGGACTAGCAAATCTGATGAAACAAATATGCAGCAATCTTTTGGAATGGGTTTCATGTGTGCAAAGCTTATGAACAGAGCAGCTGTTGTGTTAAAAATTAATTCACAGATGCAGCTCTTGGGAACAACATGACAGATGTGATGTTAGACAGAGAAAGGCTTGTGATATGCAAGATCAAAAACAGAACAGGGGTACATTAAACTGTAACGTGCATTAAAAATGCCAGTTAGTTCAATATTTGATGTAAAACCAACATATTAATTCCTTTCAAAGACCTGATTCACTCAAAATCTACATGTCCAGGTTCTTCACCAAGGAATTCAACTTTGTGTTTTCAAAAGGCAACCATCTTATGACAATATCACGTTGACCTTGCCACCTCAACTTGCCATTCACCAATTACAACACAGTATCATTTTCATGACTCTACAAAACAGTACATTTAGCAATATATATTTGTCAAAAATTGCAGCAAGTTCCTGATCAGATGGTCGTGTGCTGGAGAATGGCGAATGGAGTTTAATGTACGTAAATGCAAGGTGTTGCTTTTTGAGAAAGGAAACCCAGGGCAAGACAACAGTGTATGGCAGGGCCTGGTGAGCGTTGTAGAGGGATCTAGGAGCACAGATAAATAATTCCCTCAAAGCAGTGTCACAGGTGCATAGGGTGGTCAAGAAGGATTTTGGCATGTTGGCCATGAGTCAGGATACTGAGTATAGAAGTTGGGATGTTACGTTGCAGTTGTAGAAGATGTTGGTGAGGCCACACTTGGAGTACAGTGCTCCGGTTTGGTCACCCTGCTATAAAGTATGCCATTAAGCTGGAAAGAGTGTAGAGAAGATTCATGACAATATTGCCAGGACTTGAGGGGATGAGTATGGGCAGTGGTTGGGCAGGTCAGGACTTTATTCCTTGGAGCGCAGTAGTCGGAGAGGTGATCTGATAAAGGTCTAGAAAATCATGAGAATAGGGTGAATCCAGAGTCTATTACCTCAGGAAAGGGAATCAAAGACAAGAGGATACAGGTTTAAGATGAGGGGGACAAAATTTAATACAAACCTGAGGGACAACTGTTTCACTCAGAGGGCAGTGGGTATATGGAAAGAGCTCCCAGAGAAGGTAGTTGAGTGAGATACTATAATAGCATTTAAAAGGCACTTGGGCAGGTACGTGGATAGGAAAGATTCATAGAGAAATGGGCCAGATCCGGGCAAATGGGACTAGCTTAGATTGGGAATCAGCATGGATGAGTTGGGCTGAAGGGCCTATTTCTGTATGGCATGACTGATTCTAGCTGATTTAATGCTAATACTACAATCAATAAAATAATAGCTTACTGTGAAGACTGAAATGTTAATCAGTAATATGTATTCCCCATTCATGAACTAATTGTCAGATGCAACTGGATAAATACCACACTGCCACATCAAGTGTTTTGTAGATATACAAAAGATATACTTTAACATGTCTATTATTTTATTATAATTAAGTATTCTTATTTCATATTAAAAATATGCTTTATCTGCCAAACAGCAAAGGCTGCTGAACACCACTAGAAGGACTGTACTATACCATTTTGAGGGCAATTGTGGCCTTGCCTGTAACACCTATGTTTCAAAAAGTAAATAATAATAAAATAAACTAGCATCAGTAGAATAAGCCTAAGGAAAAAAATATATAATCTGGGAACTTTAGCAACAGCGAATATCTCTTATATCTATTAACTAACATTTTAGTGAAACTGAAATTCCCCTGCATGTAGCATTTCCTTGCAAAATATTGAAACCTATTACTTTCTATCTTTTACATAATCCTCACATAAATTATCATTTCCTAAACATGACAGTTTGGGAGCCCATTCATTTTAGTTAGCTACACTTCTGTAAAACTACTCGCTTACCTTTTTCTAAGCTTTCATGCACACATACAAATACCAGAGATTTTTCTGCGATATTACACGGTGAATTGACAAAAGTGACCTCTTACTTGTTAACGTTTATTGCAATTTCAAATTCAGTCTCCTCTTTTTTTGCCTCTTTCTCCCCCCGTAATAATCTTTTTTGCTATTTTCTGTTTTTTCTACTTTTGAAAGATGTTATCTGGCAAGAACATTTGCTGCTATGTCTTGTGGGAAATGGGCAATTAAGGGGTTTCCAGCCTAAAAGGATCCCACTCCTCCTTTTTTTCCTTTTTAACTTTCTTTCCTTTTTAAGGAACTGCTTACCTCTTTGCTGTGATCACCACTGACTTCACTGAGTCAGCATTATTTTATTTTGCCCATCTTTATGACAATGTCTTGAAATGTTTTGCTTTGTTAACGTTGCTTCATAAATGGAACATTATAACTGCTCTATTTTTTTTAGAGTTCCAATTCCAAGTATTTTACATAAATACAATTTAACTAGATGATTGATTTGATATTTGAGAGGCAAATGAGAGAAATCGTTTGGAAGCTTCTTCCAGCACTGGAGATTTACCACAGGAGAATACTAATAGTCAGAGGCATACAGAAACACTGGAAAAACACGACACTTTTGAAAAATGGCTGGACATGGTTTTACAGTCTGTCAACGGAATTCTCTGAAGTTTTTGTGCACGAGACATTTAACTAAAAGTCGTGGCTGAATTTGCCCAGGCTATTTTCTTTCAGGAAGTTTGTATCAATGCATACACGTCAGATATTTTCTGGATAATTTAATATCCAAGTAGCAAATAGGGCACGGAGGCCACTCAGCATAATCCAGGGCAGAGAACTACTTCAATTAATATTTTATCTTTTATGAATTCAATATGCAAAAGTGTAGCCACATTAACAGCAATAGCAGTAAAATCTAGATTCATTCCAGGGAAAGTGGTAAATTACACTGTGAAAGATCTTTCTCAACCTAAATTCACCAGTGAGCTGTGCCTTGGATCGTGCAGTTCATTATGGTGTGCTCCAGGGTGCAGTCTTCCTGTGGGATTCTGGCTCCCGGCCATCAATGAGCTGCAGTACTGGGCCTCTCCCAACATGTGACTGACTACAGTGACAAGAATAGTGTTGACAGCTCATTCTGCAATATCTGCTGTTTAAATTGAAAATTTGTGAATGTTTTTGATGTGCAAACTTCACAATCGCTCATCAGGACTTGATGTTTAAATATTAATAAATAGAAGAGAAAAAATTGAACACTGAAAAGAACTTAACATAAATAGCAGCCAGGGCCGGTGCTAGGAATTGCGGGGCCCAATTAGAAAACTGATGGCGGGGCCCCTACTCTAGAAAAGTAAAAATTTATGTATGTTTATATTTCGTGTAGTTTCGGGAATTTTAAGGCAAGCTGGTTGGTGATTGGATGCAACCCCCCTAGAGACAGCGTTTGATTGGCCGCCAAATAAATTTGTCAAATCTGTAACAAAAATCGCTGGTCGGTGCGAACTCAGTGGACTATCTGGTTGTATCTCCAAACTAATCTGGTTGTATCTCCAAACTAATCTGGTTGTATCTCCAAACTGATCTGGTTGTATCAACCAGACTATCTGGTGGTATCTCCAAACTAAACAGTATAACATGCAGGTACATTCATTTAAAATTAAATTCAGTGATTATTTCACATGATTTCTCACTGTGTAAAGCTCAATATCTGACCAATTTCTGTTTAACACGTTTGGTCTGCCGTGAGCATTTTTCGTTGCATCTCGTTGCATCTCCCCTATTCCTAATCGGCCACAATTCAGATAATAGTCTACTTTCCTGTTTTTGCCACCAAAGTGGATAACCTCACATTTATCCACATTATACTGCATCTCCCATGCATTTGCCCACTCACCCAGCCTATCCAAGTCACCTTGCAGCCTCCTAGTTTAGAGGGGTTTAAACGGTTTAGAGCTGTTTAGAGGGCTTCAGATGTGTTTACAATTGTTTAGAGGGGAATAGAGGGAAATAGGGGGGGGGGGGGGCTAGAGGGGGTTTAGACGTGTTCAGAGGGTCCCAGAGGGGTTTAGAGACGTTATAAGCCCCCCGTGAGAAATTGTAATTCTCTGAAATTGAAGATAGACATAAAGCTGGAGTAACTCAGCAGGACAGGCAGCGCAGCGACTCTGGAGAGAAGACCCTTCTTCAGACCGCACTGAACTCGCGTCGATGAGAGTACTTGTGATTGTCTGAAGAAGGGTCTCGACCAGAAACACAACCCTCTCCCCAGAGCCGTTGCCCGTCCCGCTGAGCCACCTTCAACTTCAGAGCCAAACAAAAAAACACAGAGTGCTGGAGGAACTCAGCGGGCCAGGCGAATGCTTCACCCGCAGGGTTTCTCCAGCATTTTTGTCTACTGCAAAACGTCAACGATTCCGGGAATGCTGAGGGGACAGGGTGATAGAGAGGGAGTGGGAGAGCTAGAGAGAGACAATATGGGGAGCGGGAGAGAGAGCGCGAGAGAAAGAGGGAGGGAGTGAGCAAAAGACAGAGAGACACAACCAAAGATCCGCTATAAGATCTTTGGACACAACGTGGGTCGGTAGGTGAATGACTAACCTGCACACCAGGAAGAAGCCCCTTCTCGCGGTCCGGGGCCCTCACTCATGATGGTGAGTTAAATGAAATTCTCAACGTGTCATCGATCTACATTCCTCAGTAAATGTAATTGTATTTTAAACAAGTATTAATGACGCCGCGTGAATTTTATTCAAAGGAACACGGCGTCATTAATACTTGTTCAAAACACTATAACATTTACTGAGGAATGCGGATAGATGCAGATTCATGACATTGCATAACAAGGTGTTAAGTACTTACCGTTAAGAAGTGCTAACAGCACTAGTTAACAAATCGTTTGTGTATGATGGCCGTGCAGCGGTTGTTATACATGTTCGTTTAAAAAAAATCCGGATGGCGAATTTAAAAAAATCTTTATTTAACAAAGAGAATTCGTATTTCCGTACGAAATACTGAACATTAGTGCGGGGCCCCGCTTAGGCGCGGGGCCCAATTTGGAGCAATCGGTCAAATCGGCTTAACGCCGGCCCTGATAGCAGCTGTATTTACTTTCACCCTATAATCAACCGATCCCACTAATTTCAGTTTAGTTTACTTGCATATGGTTAACCTGGCATGATTCAGCAGGTGATTTCCCCAGGATGGGAGGTGGTAAATCGATAGAAGGAAGTTTGCATTCTCTATTGGACTTGAGGAGTCTTACCAGATGTTGTGGAGGTCCAGCATTCAGGAGCACAGTTGCCCACGTATAGGCACATCCACTAATGGATTTGAGCGGATCTCAGAGGAATATCTTTCCTATTTCTACCCTTGCATGTAATCTAGTATTTAATATTAACTAGACCAAGTGCAGACCCGTTGGGTCTGTTTCCCCAACGTGCGGTTGCGGGGGGGGTGGCGCATGTGGCGTCACACACACTAACTACCACCCTGCACACACGCTAATGACCCCCCTGATATTATATTAATATTATTAATTTGCTCCTTTTACCCCATAACCGCCCTTTCCACTGACGCATAGCCCCCAACTCGCAAGCGCGTCTAGGGGGGGGGGGGGGGGGGGGGTAGAGAGTGAGGGCATAGAGACAATGGGGAGAGACAGAGAGAGAGGAGCAGAGACAGAAGGGCAAGAGACAGAGAGAGAGGGGGGTGGAGGATGGACGGGTGAGGGGGGGAGGGTGGGGAGGAGGGGAGAGGGAGATGGGGAGAGAGTGGGGAGGGGGAGGGGGAGTTGGAGAGAGAGTGGGGAGGGGGAGATGGGGAGGGAGTGGGGAGGGGGAGGAGAGGGGAGGGGGAATGGAGAGAGAGGGGGATGAGGATGGGGAGGGGAGGAGAGCGGGGAGGGTGAAGGGGGAGACAGTAGGGGAAGGGGGTGATGGGGTAAGGGGGGAAGGGTGGGTGGGGGTAGAGAGGGGTGGGGTAAAGGGAGCGGAGAGGAGAGGGCGGGGAGGTGGGAGAAGAGGGGAGGAGGGGGGAGACGGGAGAGGAGAGGGGGAGAGGGAGGAAGAAGGGGAGGGGAGAGGTGGAGAGAGTGGAGGGGAACAGAGAGGAGAGGGAGAGAGTGGAGGGGGCGAGAGAGGAGGGGGAGAGAGAGAAGGGGATAGAGAGAGAAAGGGGAGGAAGAGAGGAAGGGGGGGAGAGAGAGAAAAGGGGGGAGTGGGGGAAAGGCACAGGGGTGGAAGGGAGGGAGGAAGGGGAGAGATCTCCCACCCCTGTCTCTTTGTGATATCTGTGAGATGGCGCTGTGACTCATGCAGCAGTTTGATTTTAGTGGGACCACGTGAAGGTTCCAATCTCCCTCAACTGTCCCATTGTGATGGTATATGTAAATGAGATCCATTGTGATTGGACATCTGTGAGGTGGCACTGTGGCTCATGCAGCAGTATGATTTTTAACATTTTTGATGTTTTGTGAACAATTTTATTCAAAATCTGGGGAAATAATTGACGAAATCTAGAGAGGAGTGGATTTCTGAACTCATAAGTTAAATCCCAACCGAAATTGTAAAAATCTCTGCGTTTTTGCGTCTGGTTTTCGAGGAGATACGTTTCACATGCAAAGTAACACACATCCACACACACACACACACACACACACACACACAGAGTTTTAATAGATACTAGAACAAGTGCAGACCCGTTGAGTCTGTTCCCCCATCGTGCTGCTGAGGGGGGGGGGCATGCGGCGTCACACACATTAACCACCCCCACACACACACTAACTACCCCCCGGCACACACGCTAACTACCCCCTTGTTAATATATTAATATTATTAATTTGCTCCTTTTACCCCATAATCGCCCTATCTACTGTCGCAGAGCCCCAACTCGCAGGCGCGTCTAGAGAGGGAGGGGGGGGGGGCGGGTAGAGAGTGAGGGCAGAGAGAAGGGAGGGGGAAAGAGGGAGGGGGGAGAGGGAAGAGGGGGAGAGGGAAGGCGGGGGGTAGAGAGTGAGGGCAGAGAGAGAAGGGAGGGGGGAAAGAGGGAGGGGGAGAGGGGAGGGGGAGGGGGAGAGGGAGGGGGAGGGGGAGAGGTGGAGAGAGAGAGAGAGGCGGGCGGGCGTGGGGGTCCAGCTGCGGGAAGCATGGCGCGAGCGTAATTGTGCTGGGCACGGGGCTTTAATCCACAGCGGCGGGGGGACGGCGCCTGGAGGCAGGTGGGCCTGGATTGGTTGGCATGTGGGCATTGTGACGTCAGCAGCTGCTGAGCGCCGTTTTAATTAAAAAAATTGAGTTTTGTGATCAATTTTATTCAAAATCTGGGGAAATAATTGACCAAGGAGTGGATTTCTGAACTTAAATCCCTACCGAAATGGTAAAAATCTCTGCGTTTTTGCGTCTGGTTTTCGAGGTGATACGTTTCACATGCAAAATAACACACACACACATACACACACACACACACACACACAGTTTTAATAGATAATATGATATGATGTTTATAGCATTCATGAACCTACTATGAAGGTAGTTAAATTGGCAATCATTCGATGCATTTCATGAGTAAAGTCGCAGAAAAAAACAATGAAGTATCCATTATAATAATCCAAATGCAATACATTTTAGATGCTGGAAATGTGAAATAAAAAAGTATGAAAATTGTATAAATATTCAGTACATCAAGTTAAATCTATGCAGAGAGACAAATGATTAACATTTCAGTTCAATGACCTACATCAGAAATGGTAAAATTGAAAAGTAAACAAATTTCAAGTTACCGAGAAAGAGGAGAGGAATGATAACAGGGGATGCGGTGGAACAGCACAAGTGAGGCTGTGTCTGATAAACGACGGTAATACAAGCTACTGAATAATGGAAGATATATCTGGAGGAGGTGTGAGAAGGTGACGAGTGAAATCTGTAAAAGACAGGCGAGTCTAAAACACAGAATATTGGGAATCATGAACAAACTGTAGATGATGTACATCTGCAAAACAAAATTAGCAAATGCTGGAATAGTCAGTAAGTCCGAAAGTAGCAGTGGAGAGAGAAAATCATTTTAGTTTTACCAAACACTGGTAGTCTGAACACAACACCAGCTGGAGATCTCCGTTTCTAGTCATTTTAATTATCCTTCCTATTCCCATACTACCAGTCTGTCCTCGCTATCCTTCACTCCACTACAGGAGTGAGACCAGACGCAAACTAGAAGAACAGCACCTCATTTTCCATATGGGTGGCCTACAACTCATACAACCTGAACACTTAATTCTCTAATTTTAGTTACTCCCCCCCCCCATCCCCCCCTCGTCTACACAACATTCTCTCTCCCCACCTGCCTACACATTTCTTTCTACTCTCTCCGTACTAAGTACCCAGTCCTTTTCCCCTTCTCCACCTCTTACATTCGCTCAACTCCCAGACCACCCTGCCACAGGTTCTCCCCACACCACATTCCCTTCTACGCATCAGCCCCTCTTCCAATTTTCGCTCCTCAACTTCCTTCCTTATGCCCCTGTCCCACTTAGGAAACCTGAACGGAAACCTCTGGTGACCTTGCGCCCCACCCAAGGTTTCCATGAGTCGCCAAAGGTTTTGGTCACTCACCTGGAATGCGGAAGCGTGAGCTGCATCTACCGACCAAAGATCCTACAGGATCTTCGCTACCGACGACACACACACACACACACAAACACATCGCGAAGGTGGGGGCCAGGGACAGCAGAGGAGCGCTGTCTGCACGATGAAGAGGAAGGTAAACGGCTGCCACAGAGTACGGTAAGTCCTTTAGAGAGCGCGGGAGAGAAGGGGCGAGAAGGAGAGAGAGAAGGGGAGAGAGAAGGGGAGAGAAGAGGGGAGAAGGGAGGGGGAGAAGGAGTAGAGACAGTTTTAAGAAGATTAATAAAGTTTAGCGGGCATTTTACCTTCCGACAGATCTTCTAGGTCCTGAAAACTCCAATGAGCCAATCAAAATGGCCGGTCAGCGAAGGAGATTGCCTGTAAGTAAATAGCGCCCCCGCTCCACTGGCTTCGACCATACGGCACCCTATTTTTAGTCGAGGCCGGTTTTGATTTTGTTGAAATAATCGAAGGAACATAGAAAAAGCCTCGACCATGCGGAAACCACTTTCGACCATTAGGGAGAGTGGCCTAAACCTCCGGGAACCTCATGGAAACCTTGGGTGAGGCGCAAGGTCACCAGAGGTTTCCGTTCAGGTTTCCTATGTGGGACAGGGGCATTATATTCCAGCATTTTCATCCTTTTTGTTTCTCCACCTTCAGCCTTGATTACTATCTCTGCCCCTCTCTTCCCCCCACCTGTCTCATCTGCTAATCAACCCCTCACCTGGATCTGCTAATCACTTGCCTGCTTGTGCCACAGCCCTTCCCTTTACCTCTTTCTACCAGCGATCTCATCTCTTCTCCATCAGTCTAAATACTGTAAGTCCTAATCTGAAATACTGTCTGTCCATTTTCTCCACAGAAGCTACCTGACTCCTTGAGTTCCTGCAGCAGTTTGTTTATTGCTCAAGATTCCAGCATCTGCAAACTCTTTATTTTAGGTTGATGGCTCTCTGTCAAAAATAAGAAAAGCTCATACATTATTGTTTAAAATTATAGAGACTGTACAGCGATAGTGAGAACAAAGGAAGTTTCTGTGATTTGGTGGAGTTGCAAATTGAGAGAGTTTGGTGAAGGCTTATTACTTGAAGATTGTCTGGAGGAAATGCAAATAGAAGATGATGAATGAGGGGAGTGAAGAATAAAGTCCTGGAATAATGAAATGCAGAAATTGCAGCTGCTAGAAATTTAAACGTTAATTCTGGAAATATCCAAATGCACAGACATGCACATAACCATTTTATCTTTATTTCCTCCTACACTGCTTTCTGTAATGACTCCATTCTATCCTCCCAATTCCTCCAGTTCTTTTGTATCTGATGATAGTAATGCTTCCAATATGCAAAGCTTCCCCGCCATGATAGTTGACATGACTCTCAATTATGCCTATTCCATCAGTCCAATTTTTGCTCTTAGCATATTTTCCACGCCTCCAGTTAACTGTTCATCGACTGTGACTTCCACCTGCCACATCCAATTCTTTCTCCTACCTTTCAGCATTTCAAAGAGGCCAATCCTTCTGCGATTCTTTGGTATACTTATCTGCCTTGTCCAGCACCCACTACTCTTCCTATTCAACCACAGGAGATGCATCATCAGAGCCTTTTATCTCTTCCTTTCCCACCATGCAGAGATTTAACCAATGCTCCAAGCAAAGCAGTGATTCACTTGTACTTCATCCAATTTAGTGTACTTACATCACTGCTCACGATGTGGTCTCTTCTCCACTCGAAAAAACGTATTCACTTTTTAGAAAACTTGCATTCATAATCCTGAGCTTCCAATTGCCTACAATGGTTTTGCCACACCATACCAACTCTAATAAACCTTGGGCCTCATACAATGTCCATTTCTGATGAAAGGTCATCAACCTGTAATGTTCACCCATCTTCTATGTCTCCATGGATACTGCCTGACCAGATATTACCAGAATTATGCTTTATTTTACATTTCCATTACCTACAGTGTATTTTATGTTCATTCATCCCTTTCTAACTATATGTCCTACAAACATTTCATCTGCAATTAAGACTGCTTTCACCACAGCCGATTCCATCATCTTTTGTTTGACACACATCATGGAGATTCCTTTTGGTCTGTCTATCCCACCCGCTTCTCTGCAACTTAAAACATACCTGTTTTCTAACTGTTTCTAGTCTGATTAAAGGTCATGAATCTGAAATATTAACTGCTTCTCTCTCCATTTAGAACTGAAATGAGAATATCTTCACTGTGAAGGCTCAGTCGTTGATTACATTCAAAACAGAAATATGATCAATTTCTGGAGCAAGCAATGTGATGATAATGCAGGTAATTCCACTGAGTGAGAAGGTCAGCCGTGATCTTGAATAGTGGTTCAGGTTCAAATATTCTTGGTTATGTGGAAGGTCTTCTTGTGGTTAAAAAAAATCTTCATTTAACATGGAAAAATCCTCCTCAATATTTTAGTTTGAATATAAACCCAAACAAATGTTAAAATGCATATATTCCATCAAGTTCAGCTATCGCTCCCTCGTTCTTCAATTTGATTTTGATTTCTTTTTTCTTTAGGTAGAGTCATTGAACAACTTAATATTAGTGCCTAGGTTTCCATTTATCACAAGACTTTTCTTCTTGTTCTCTCTTCCCCTCTCCACTTTCTCTGTAACTTACAACATGGTTTATTTCTAACTCTTTCTGATTCTGATGAAAGATCATTAACCTGGACTGTTAACTGTTTCTCTTTACAGACAGAAACTCAAAGGATACCAAACTCGACTTTTTTGCTTGAAATCTTGTATTTCCAAAATGATCTGCTATAAATAATATATCAAACTAGATTCTGATATGTTAAACTAATTTGCTATTTTAGTAAAAGCACAATTTTCAATCAAACGTAGACATATCTCAATAAAATCAGTAGCTCTGTTAATACTTACTTATTCTGCATCATGTTCATTATAACCCAGTCAGCAAGATAGACATTCTTTCCAATGAGATCTTTGAACATGATGAATGTCTCCATCAGGAAGTCCTGAAACCACAATTGCTAAAGTTTTACAAAGAACAATTACATATCATAAGGTGGAATATAGCAAGTTTCACATAAAACTATTTTTTTCCTTTTAATAAATTAGAAATGTTAAATGAATTTTGTTTAATCTTCCACCTTCATTTCAATCATTGAAAAATCCTTTTAAAATATCCCAATAAGTTCATAACAAGTTGCATCAAGCAGTTAATTGCATTATTAGAATACAGTAAACCCTCATTTCAATGGACCTCTTTATAACGGATTTTGGTTAGTGGACGAACCAGCTAACGCCAGGCTCCCTCCCCTCTGACCAGGTACCTCATCTTTCTGTTGGCCCTCGCTTTGGCCACCTGGCCTTTCTCCTCCTCCACCTTCTCCCGTTGCTTTATCTACTCTGCCGCTCTCTTCTCCACCGCCTCCTCCTTGTACTCCCGACGCTCTATCCACTTGGCTTCTCTCCCCCTCCATCGTCTCCTCCTCCTTCTGCTCTGGATTCACCGACATAGTCCACCAGGGAAGATATCGATGATTGCGGTGGTAAAAGGGGGAGGAGGCGGCGGGGGAGCGGACAAAGGACAGGTGAGAAGAGGGTAACCCCTCTTGCTACAATGTGAGACGCAACAACAGCATCAACCTGTGAAGGGCTCGTTGGTGCAGACCAGTGGTATCGGCGCCTAGCTTTAAGATGAAACGACACAACGTCCTAGAGTAACAGCAGACTGAATCAGTCTGAAGACGGGGACAACGTCACCTATCCATATTCTCCAGAGATGCTGACTGTCCTGCTGAGTTACTCCAGCACCATGTGTCTTTTTGTGCATAAGCCAACTTCTGTATTTCTTTGTTTCAACTACATACAATGATAATACCTTACGAGGAAGTAGCAGACTATCGGCAATAATGAACACCATTCTCCCCCCCCCCCCCCCCCCCCCCCCCCCATGCTCTGTTGTAATGAGGTTTTACTATATGGAGCTAAAACAAATTTGTTTTAACAGTGTATTCAATAATGATCTACCCGATGTACTATGGGGTCTTTATTAATAGTACTCTGTAGATAAGTCTGGTATGCATCATACGGAAGATGCCTCACTTCTGAACCGAGGATGGCATGAGTTATGGCTCAGATAACACTCTCTCCTTTGAGATGACTGTTTACTCAATTCTTACTCTGGAAACGACAGAGACAGGTACTTCAGTGTAATACAGAAGGAACTTTCCAATAGCTGTTATTTCTATTACATTTTGCAATTAATTTTCTTTATGTTAAAGAGTTATTTTGCTACAGAATAGATTCTATTTTCAAACAAGATTGTATCATCTTACCATTGCAGTCTAGCTGTTAGGATGATTCACTGATCAAAATGATTCTCAGGTCACATTTTAATAGCATTTTTTCCACTAAACGAAGTTGCTACAATCCAAAGTTCAAGGGAATTTTTCATATCTTGACAATAAAAAAATAATCTACAGTTTTTTTTGGTATATTTTTTTTTAGATTTGACCTTGTGCTAGACTAAGACTATTTGATATATTTGCCCACTATTTTCACTGAGCTGAAATTGTATTGTGCAGTCTGAGATGTACTTAACCATTCAGACTGCATCAATATTTTTTTGTCAAGTCTACCAATGGGATATTTTTCTTCAGGTTCTACCACTTTCGTAGATGAGATTTTCATCAACTAATTTTGAAACAGAGACATTTTTCAAGCATTATGAAGCAAAAACATGCTTCATGAGCATGCTTTTCATTTAACCTTAGAGGCTATATCAATGAAATAAAACAATGGGACAGACCTGCTGTCTCGATACCAGAGCTAATGTTGTACTAAACTGGGTATACTTGCAGAAAAACTTGTTTCTGGTGTTAATGTTGGCCTCAATTGTGGTCTGTTCTGCCCCATCTTTGCTTGCTTGATTGTTTATGCTGTTCCTCATGAAGTCCAACAGGATAACACCATTGTGCTTAAGCATCACTGCACTCAGACTGGCAAACTTGTCTGCTGAATCTGTACCCCCCCAAGTTTAACTTGTGCAAGCACATCAATTTAGTTTCAATGAATTTATTGGACTTTTGATGTGTGTACTAATTTTTTAACCTTTTTAAATGTATGGGTTGATTTAGGTCCTGAGCATTGTTGAATGCTTTTGAATGTTTAATGGTCTTGATCACTGTGGCAGTCTGAGAGGACAAGGCTTTTTTGACTGACTTTGTGCTTCTGAGAGCCAAATGGCTTCCTGTGCTGACACAAACTCCATGTTGAGCTGGCCATACAGAAGTGTCAGAAGCTGGGCTTCCAACACAAAATGTCAAACACATGCTGGAATGAATGGGAGTGACATAGGAGTAATCAACCAGAGAATAAAATAATCTGTCCCAATGTATTGATGTTACAGCCACAATAACTTTTGCTTTTTTATCCAATGCATTGTAAGAAGTGCAGTAGTGAAAACGTGTAAGGAAAGGTATTGTTAGGAAGTCTCTGAGCTGTTTTTACTTATGGGAGGTAAGTGGGATGAGAGACAACATAAAAGTAATTAAGCAGTAAGTGAGTGGTAATCAAGCAGTCAGTAAGATTGATAGAGTGCTGCATGGGAAGTTCAATGGGGAAGGGAAGGATAAAGTCACAGGGCAGGGAAATATTAGAAGAGAAACAAAGTAGGGAATTGGAGAAGGTTCCATATATGATGAAAGGCATGGTGTATCAAGCATGAATGATTGATGACTGCAATCAAGCAATCAAGAAACAATTTATGGGAACCAATGCTTAGTTCTCAAAAGATTGGAAATATTCTCTATATAATAAATTTGAAATGCACTCCAGTATGTGAAGCACATTCACAGTTCATCACTAAATTTTGGCACAAATGTGTTTCAAATACGTCTGTGCACCTGTTAGTCATCCATGCATCTTGATTCCGAAAACCAAATGAACAAATATGTGAAGGATGTCATTTCCACTTACCACAACATCTGATCGCATATTCCCATAGGTCGTGATTAAATGGGCATAATGATAATCTTCCATCTGCCTTAGGATGGCAGTCATACAAGCAACAAAGTTCCCCTGAAATAAAAATAAGGTCCAAAGTTGCTATTGTCTGAATGCAAAACATCAATACTGCACATCATACAATGTATCATCAATAATATTTTCACCTGGAATTATCCTTTTTAGTATTTCTGTAAAATCTCTTAAATTACATCTACTGAGTAAGTTCTGCATTAATACAATGTGATTTTGGTTTTACAGATGCCTAATCGGCAATGCAAATTCAACCTCAAGAGCCATCTTGTGTTCTCAATGAGGCATGGAGTCCCTGGTGCTCATATTCTCATAACACATTTAATTTGACTTAGTTAGAAATAAATTGAAAGGTTTGCCAGATTCCATAATGCATTGTCACAACTAGGACTTTTGTTCTCAATTCTAACCCCAAAACAAGAACTACTTTACAAAATGACAAACTCATTGCGGCTTATCTTAAAGAGAAAGCAACTAGTAAAATGTATAAATGATAAAATGTTAACCTGCTGTTTGTAAATGACCTATCCTTTATATTTTAGTTGGGTTCTATTACAAAGAGATATATCACAATAAAAAACATGTTTCTGCAGTGCAGAAGAAATATCACATGTATTTAATGGTACTCATTGGTTACCATTAATAGCATATTCGGTATAGAATATAGTAAGCCCTCTTTTTAACGGTTCCCGTTTATAACGGATTTCAGCTATAGCGGAAGAGACCTGCCGACCCACCCCTGGCTTGCATGGTCTCCCCAGTTCCGGCATCCGATGCTACCCCCAGCTCGCAAGGTGCACCAGAGAGCTCTTCTTCACCTATCGCACAATCCAGTTGTTGCCCGCCTTGTATTGCATGGGGACAGTGCTTTCTTCAGGTTGCTGCTGCCAGCAGGACGCACTTGGTTACCATGGGGCTCCCTTTCCTCACCAGCTGCAGCTTCTTCCTTCGCTTACTCTGCTCCCCACTCTACTGCCGCCTCCTCCTCTGCCCATCCAGCCACATTTCTAAATTTCCTGTCAGCAGTCAGAATTCCAGGCAATCAGAACTCAGTTGCAAATACAATCATTTTTAATCTTGTAATCATTTCATAGAGTCATAGTCATAGAGCGATACAGTGTGGAAACAGGCCCTTCGGCCCCTCGACCACACTGGCCAACAATGTCCCAGCTACACTAATCCCACTTTCTTGTGCTTGGTCCATATCAGATAAACTATAGCATAAACCATAGTTTTGATTTCCCAATGGAAGTAGTCTTAGATGTCTATGAATGGGTCCCAGCTTCCTCATAGTCTATATTAAGGATCCAAATTTAACTTCAGCCTTCTTGATTTTTCTCCGATAGCAACCATTCTATCCATCTCCCTGTGGAACTTTTAGTGTTCAAAACTTATGTTCATATCTTCTTGCGCTGCAATGCTATTGTCATAGATAGTGAAATATAATGGCCAAATATGAGGGAAAGGCAAGAGAAAGGGAAAAAGATTTACAGGAAAAGTGAGGAATGGAATCGAAAAAAGAGTAACGATGAGATTAAATTCAGTAATAAAAATGGGATTAAAAAACAAGACCAATTAAGATATTAAAAACAGCAAGAAGGGGGGAAAACAATTAAAGAGTCAAGGTAAAACCAAGAAAGTAGGAACAGAATTGCAATTGTGACAAATAGCTTTAGACCTGAAATGTTAACTGTTTCTCTTCCCAGACAGACTGCATAAGCATTTCTATTATTTTTTATTTCCAACATTTGCCTTTTGTTCACTTTGCATACACCCATTACCTTCAATTGCAAACAACAGCTACAGATTATACAGCATGGAAACAGATCATTTGGCCCAACTCATCCATGACAACCAAGATGTTTATTTGAACTAATCCCTATGACTGTGTTTGGCCCTTATCCCTCAAACCCCTTTCCATCCACGTACTTATCCAAATTTCTATTAAACAAAGGAATTGTATCCACCTTTACAGATTCCTCTGACAGCTTGATCTGTGTACACACAACTCCTGTGTGAAAAATTGCCCCTAGGTCCTTTTTCAATCTTTCCTCTCTCACTGTGAACTAATAGCCTCTGGTTTTTACACACCCCCAGACCGGAAAAAAGACAATGACCATCCATGACCATCCGCCTCATCGTTTCTTCTTCCCAGCCCCCCCCCCCCCATCCTCAAATCAGTCTGAAGAAGGGTCTCAACCCGAAACGTCGCCTATTTCCTTCGCTCCATAGATGCTGCCTCACCCGCTGAGTTTCTCCAGAATTTTTGTATACCTTCCATGTTATCTATGCCCCTCTCAATTGTATATACCTCTATAAGGTCTCATCTTAACATCCTCCTATCCAAGGAAAAAGGTCTAGCTGCAGAAATGTTTGGACTCTGCATCTCTTTGTTCAATATTCCGATTCTCAAAACAGTCCATTTTTAACAACCAGAAGCTGTGAAATGACCTAACTTGCACATTTAATGGATAGAACCTAACCCAATAAATCCACTCCATTCAGTTTGAATGTGATTATGTTTCTTACTGGCCCACCCCATTTTAATTGTGTGCGCCGGCAAATTTGACATTTCTTATACATGTATTACTTTGCAATTTAAATTTTCAATCAGAACGTCAAGATGCACTGATATGTAAAGCTTGAGATATAATTAGAACATTAATGAACTTCGTACAAACTTCCTAAGTAACCCTGAAACATTCAAATGTTCAAAGGATTCTCTTTTGCAGTACAAAAGATCACCATTAAACACCTGCCCAAGTATTCAACTCATTTTAAGGAGAGATTATTCCTCCGACATATTTACATTCATTTTGACGTGGAATTATGGAATATGTCAACGAAAGAAAGAACCAATGTATCTTTTGAACAGGGGAAAAAAGATCTAATATTTGATGAGAATATATTAAATGTAAAATATTGAAACATGCACAGTGCAAATGGAACAATGCTCTTCAAGTTAAAAATGTAAACCTAAATAGAATGTATGAAACACTCAATAATCCAAGGCAAATATTACCCATTTATCATTAGTCCTGAGCAAAACACACTATTTTTTTTAATTTAACCTTTATTTAACCAGGAGAAGTCTCATTGAGATTAAAAATCTCTTTTACAAGAGAGTCCTGGCCAAGACAGGCAGCAGCACAGTTCCACAGTTACAGACAATAATTTAAAAACAACAGAGAACATATAAATAGAGTCACAGTCAGAACATCATCAAACAAAGCATGTACAGACAGAAGAGCCCGCTTCAACATCATTAAGAAGGGATTTAAATCTGTTTATAGAAACCAGCTCCTTAAGTTTCAGTTCATTCTGCAGCTGGTTCCATGCGAAGGGAGCAGCATAACTAAATGTCCTTTTCCCCAGTTCAGTACGGACTTTAGGTACAGTTAGTAAGAACAAGTCCTCAGAGCGGAGCTGATAAGTTCCTGTGCTTTTTCGAATTACATACTTCTGCAGGTATGAAGGAAGAACACCGAGAATAGTCTTATAAATAAGGATATGCCAATGATGGAGTCTGCGGGTGGACAGGGCAAACCATCCAACTTGAGCATACAAAGAACACTAATGGGCCTGTCCCACTTAGGCGACTGCAGGAGACTATGCAGACGCCACTTGTTCGCGGGTTGTTGCCGAGGAGTCGCCTTCATGGTCGTGAGGAGTTCCCCCATTCTGGGAACTAGTCGCGCAGCCTCATTTTGGTCGCCACAAATTTTTTCACGTTGAAAAATTAGCAGCGACTGGAATGAAACTGCCATGGGGAGTAGCGCGAATTCTCGTGCCGTAGGAGGGTCCTAGTGGGTTGCCAGGAGGTCGAAGGTTCTCGTAGGTTCTTGTATTCTTGTAGGTTGTGGCCAGTGCTGACCGGTGAATTTCATTGGCTCATTTGGAAAAAAAACATAAGAAGTAGTTTTCAGAACCAAGGATAACCGACCGGTAATGTTACATGTCCGCCGAACTTCACAGTCGTGTATCTCAGGCTTCTTAAAAGTTGTCTGGCTTCTTAAAAGTTGTCTCCTCTCCATCTCCCTCCTTCTCCCCCCTCCCCCCCCTCTTTTAAAGGACTTACCGTACACTGTGCTTTAGCTGTCTTACTTACAGCGCGAACCTTCCTGTTCATCGCGGTGTGTGTCTGTATCACCTTCGCTTTGCACCATGTGGCAGTCGCCTGATAAATTTCCTAAGTGGGACAGGCCCATAAGAATTAAGGGCCTGCCGGCATCATTGACTGATGTATCAGGTCACCGAAAAATTTACGGCTTGATGACGTATGACGCGCAGTGTTTTTTCAAGTGTCGCAACATTTTTTTTGTCGCCACTGGATTTTGAAATGTTCAAAATCTTTTGGCGACACTGATATGACACCGGCAGTCGCCGAAAAAAATCGCCAAGTGGGACAGGCCCTTTAGAAGCAGATCTACATCTCCAGATGGTAATGTTCCATCAGGACGTCATGACTTAGAGGATGAGGTAAATGTAACATTGTAACAATTGCACCTAAAGAAATGTACTATTTAGAAAACAATATGTTGTCATATACTACAATATATGAGTAGTAGTCATATAGGCCGAAAAGATTAAGGCTGGTTTAGTTGTTTTCCTAGTTTTCTTTTGTCAAAATTATGCAACTGAAAATGAATGAGAAAAGTGTGGCAATGGCCATATTTTGGGGATTTCACATCAACCTTGAAATCCGACCGGGCAGTTCCTGGCATCAGTCACGTTTGTAGCCCTATCAAGATTTTCTAATAGAGGTACATGCATGCCATCATTCCTTTGTAATACACCTTTCAGAGTAAGTTGGAAACTGAAGAAATGTTCAACCCCAGCCACAAATTGCTGAGCTGTTCATAGGTCTAAATAATTGGTATTGTGCCAATGTGAAACAAATTCAAAATATTCGAAACGCTTGAAATCTCGAAAAGTCACCTATCATTTTTTGTTTTGCGGAGATATTCAGCAGCAAAACACATTGACCCTGGAGATATTTGTAAAATCAAGATCAAAATGTAACTAAATGCTTCAGAATATTTAAATATTAAGTCATATCTGAAGGACATGACCGGAAAAAAATTAAAAGCATAGAAATAGCTAATTTACAAAACAAAGATAACATCAGACAAAGATGAATTCTAACCAGGTCAGTCTCATTAGACATTAAAGAATACTGATGGTGAAAGAAAATACTACTTAACACGCTGACCCAAGTATCACGATTTAATCAATCTGGACAAATCTTGATCAGATACTACTACAAAATAAATATTAAGAAATGTAACATGTTCTAGATAATATGTTCAAGGTCTTATTACAGCAAGGTAAAATATATTTAACTGTATTCTGTCACCACTCCAAAGAAAACACATTAATGTGAATTTCCAGTCACATCACATTGCTGCTCTCATCCATCAACTTGTGGTCTGAAAGTACCTATCCATATAAAAATATGTATGAAAGCAGCATAAAATTATTCTGTATGCATGCAGTTAGAATAGTTGGGTCCCTAAATGCACAAAAAACATTTTCTACTAACAGGTTTTTGTGCCTCAGAATGGATAGATGGTTCAAATGTACCTCATCAGTTGTGAAGTCTCAGATTTAAACTAAATTTAATATTTTTGTTTCTCAAACAGAGTTGAAATTACATTACATAAACTTGGACATTGGCATAAATTACCCACAAGAATGGAAGAATTGCTATCTACAACAAGGTCTAGCAGCAAGTTTTGATCCCGATTTGCATTTTTAAATCCAACAAAGCAATTGCTATCTCAAATATAATGATCCATTTGAATCTTGCACCAACAACAAAAATCTCATTCAATTTCCTAGCGCTGCCTGACAGCATAGCTGAAAAAAGTGTATACATTGAAGATGTGCTCATCAGTATTCTGCAACTAAATACGGTAAATATTAGATTTAAGCAACTTGGCCCCTTTTTGCCGAGGATATAGAAATGCCACTTGTAATGATAAAACTAAAGCAAAAAAAGTGTAGCATCTCGCACAGATTTTACAACAGCCAGAGTGATAGAATTTTCTAATGGCTGGTGATCATTAAGGAATGTTCAAATATTGAATTTCATCAGTACATATTATTGAGTTAATCTTATTTTTTGCAGCATTGTTGCTATTCTGCTACATTGAATAGCCTGCATTATGAAATAAGTTTGAATAATTCTATGCTTTCTGATATAAAATTAAAGAAGCTGATAATGAGATTAATGCTACACCGACAATCATGATTCTTGGCTTTCTATTAAAATGCTCCATGAGGCAATTAATTCATTTGTTTTTGGAGCTATATGATCTCACCAGCGTCTGTAAAAGTATAAAAGGTAATCAAGATGTCAATGAATTTATTGGTGATAAATATGAATGCATATTAATCTCTGCAAAAAAAGCTACTGTTGCCTGATATGACCATTGGATAATAAATGTGAGATAGATAATAGCTATAATACATTTTATAAAATGACATTGATCATCTCAAGCTGCAAATCTTAAACAATTACAATCTGTATAAAATAAGAACTCTAGAAAATGATGATCCTTGCTTAACCTCAGGATTAATTAATCTTTGTGGTCGCACAGACTTCCTCAATGCAATCCTCAATACTACAGTACTTATTTTTGATCAAGGCTTCCTCAAATGTTTCTGTGTTTTGTCTCTATAATTGTCACTCTATGCCATGCCTTCTTTACCACCCTATAAATTTGTGTTATCACTTTCTGCAATACGTACAATAGAACATCTGTCAAAATTCTGAAATGCAATCCGTAAATCACCACTAAGACTGAAATAAATGTATTTTCATCGTGACTTGCTTAGTCAATTTAAATCAATAGGCTAATGTTACAGATATACCTGTACAAGGAAATGCAGTTGCTGCAGTCTCATGAAGAGTCTGAAGAGACCTGACCCATAATGTCACCTATCTACACCCTCCTCAGATGCTGCCTGACCTTCAGAGTTAGGTACTTCAGCGCTTAGTGTTTTGCTGAGGCTCATGTTATTTCCTCGGTTCTGGGTCATTGGTGCATTTCTGATTATGTTCATGGTGAGGGGAGGTGAAATGTATGGGCCAGACTGCATAGGGATCTGACAGGATAAGTAATGTTTGCAACATTAAGTGTATCTTGGTATGAATAGTTTCAGAGTTTTACACCCTAAGTTTCTTATTTTGTGGTTTCGACATCAAACCACGTATAATGGTGACAATTTCTAACTATCCACCAAACAGTTTATTAGTTTTCAAAATTCAGCACACTGACTTTTTTCTTTGAGGAAGGGACTGAAATTAAGTTGGAGATATATGGGAAAACACCCCTGCAAAGGGTTTGTAGTAGCAAATAATACTGTGGAATATTTTATGTCCATTTGAGAAAGTGAATGAACTTTGTTTTAATGACTCAAATGAAGTTTGCTATTTCCAACAATTATATCAATAGGAGTAAATAACAGGCAGTGCAAATTAATTCTGATGTGCAAGAGGCACAGATTAAATAAATAACTACCAGCATTACCAAGCAAATAGTTGGGGCAGATCTGAAATTCTTTATCATGAAATTTAAATAGTTTCTTTCAAAGGACACCCAAGGTAGGCTGTCAATGAACACAGACGTTTTGCATGTGAATGTAAATTGATGCACAATCAATTACATTTCCAAGAAAACAAAAACTGGAGCATAATTTCTGCTCCTGAGAGCATTGGTCATTTGTTTTGTTTTCTCCTTTAGGTCCTTTGGATCCTGATTGATTTACTCCCAATGTGGTTATCTGATAATGCCAATATAGCAACTGCAGATTTTTGCACAGATAGTGCTGGAGATACAAGACAGAGCTGGTAGGAAGGTAACTTGGTATAAGGTCATAAGTCATAGGAGTAGAATTAGGCCATTTGGCCCATCATGTCTACTCCGCCATTCAATCATGGCTGATCTAACTCTCCTTCCTAATCCCATTCTCCTGCCTTCTCCCCATAACCTCCGACACCTTTACTAATCAAAAAACTATCTATCGCTGCCTTATGAGGTGTTGTGCTCCTTCCACTGCTTACACATGGCTTCTGTGTACTCCCCAATGCATGGACTGAAGATTTATTGATGAAGATAGCAGTCCTCTTCCAGTTTGCCCTTCCATAAGATATAATTCTTTAAATTGGCCGTCTCCGGTTCTTCATGTCTCATTTGATTTGACAATGTCGATGCAGAGTAGTTGATTCCTGTGATAAGACAGCATAGTGCTGCAAACACTGCTGTGAATATCTATGTAGCATGGACATTCCAGTTTCTGAACATCATATTGTGAAATTGTCAGATGTTGACTGTGCATAGTTTATTTTCATGTGGGGTAGCCATTGTTACTGTATGGGCTTTACAAAGACCTGATGCAAGGAGACCAAGACAACTGATGACTTTTTTTAAAATGTTTATTTTATTAGAAGCAATTGTACAAGAATAAAGCAATCGGCATAGTAATCATACAATTTTCGTACAGCTTCATTTTTAACATTTTATAAATTGATAGATGAATCGGGATAAAAGTAAAAAGAAAAGAATGAAGAAAAAGAAGAAAGATACAAAAAAGAGAGAAGAAAAGACCCCTGAACTGCCAGAGAAGTGCGAGAAGAAAAAAAAAACGGAGATATGTCCCACCATCCTTTCCGACCCCCCCCCCCCCCCCCCCCCCCCCCCCCCCCTGCCCCGCTCATCCATCCCAAGCATCGATTTTAAATTTGTGTTCAACCATTCTATTGTTGAAGAAATTCAGTGAAAGGAGACCATGTTTTGGAGAATTGGTCTGATTTATCAGCCAAAACAAGCCTAATTTTTTCTAAATGTAGTGTCATTTCAGTGATTCACATCTTTACTGTGGGAACTGTTTTCTTCTTTTCCAGAATTTGAGTGTACGTTTTTTCAGTTATTAAGCCGTAGTCAAGGAAACGTCTTTGGAATGTCATTAACTTAGAACAGCCCTCTGACATTCCTAAAATTATTAGTTTTGCATCTGACTCCAGTTGAATATTAAGTGTTTTAAAGATGATATCGAATATCAGGATATATACAGGATGCGAAGGAATGGGTGAAGGTAGCTTCTTGGAGGTGACATTTATCACAGATAGGGGAGACAGTTGGGAAGATCTTATTCAATTTGGTCTTTGAATAGTATAACCTATGCAATATTTTGAATTGTATCAGGCAATGCCTGACATTTAAAGAACAGTAATGTATGTATAGTAGGCTTTCCTCCCATATATCTTTTGAAATAGATAAACCCAACTCGTCTTCCCATGCTCGCCTATAAATCTCAGAAGGTGGGGTATCAACATTTGAGAGAGTGTTATAAATGTAAGATATCAACTTACTTGTATCGGGACAGCTGATGACTTGACGCTGCTGCACAAATATTAATGCTCTCATATTCATGGACACACGTGGAAGTGCCACCAATGTAAAAAACAAATACACTTCCTCTTCATTGACTTTGAAGTTAGAAATTAATGAATGCCTGGAATCTGTTTCTCCAACCTCTATTTGTAATGCTTACATAGTGCATTTTACTATACCAAAGTACATCAAAATGTAGACAAAGTTATGCACATATTTCACTTTTTGTAGAGAACTGTTCCTTACTTCTTGTTGCATGTGTGCATGAATTATTTAAAGTGGCAGGAAGTCGAGAAAGCAAAAACTGGAGTGACTCAGCGGAACAGGCAGCATCTCTGAATAGAAGGAATGGGTGATATTTTGGGTCGAGACCCTTCTTCGGCCTGAGAGTCAGGGGAGAGGGAGACACAGAGATAAGGATGTGTCATTTATTCCAGCATTTTGTGTCCATCTTCGGTGCAAACTAGCATCTGTAGTTCCTTCCTACACTAAAAGGTAGGGGAGTTTTGTTTTATCTTTTTAAAGCGCTGGTTAAAATTTACAGGCTGTCTCAAAGCAGAAAGCAAACCGACCACAAAATTCCTTCCCCTCGCCAGCAATGTGTCTGTCGTTTCGACTTTTTTTGTTTTTTAGTATGTCTATGTGTTAATGTCTCTAGGTATGTTTTTATCTGGGGGGTGGGGGAAGGGGGAAACCGTTTTCCAGTCACTCACCTCGGCGGAATGCGACTTTTCTCCTAGTCGCATTTTCGCCCTCCCTCGCGGCCTCACAACTTGGATTGGAGCGGCCTTTCCTGGAGACCAGCCCACAGCAGGCACGGCGCGGACTTCCATTGCGGAGCCAGAAGAAAGGTTCCGACTGCCGGCCTGCCGAATTTAACCTCGTGAAGCCGCAGTCTGCGGAGCTTCTTGCAGCAGGCATGGAGTGGACTTTACCATCCGGAGCCAGGGATCCCTTGCTGGGGATCGCCGGAGAAGAGCTCGGACTGCTGGCCTGCCTGCGGCCTATAACATCGAGAAGCCGCGGTCTCCGCTAAGAAAGTGGCCGATTTGGGCCACGGAGTGTGTTCCATCCATCCCGACGTCGGAGCTTTGATCATCCCGATGAGAGGGCTTGTACATCGGGCCGTCCGTAGCGACGATTGCGGAGGGTCAAGGCCCCAAACACGGGTGAACAAAAGGAGGAAGACTGACTGAACTTTATTGCCTTCCATCACAGTGATCACTGGGATGCAAGCAGAAGCCTCCATGTGGCGCATCCCGGGCAATGCTGACGACAGAAACTGTACCACAGTGACTGACTGAAGTAGCCAATTCTGCAACCACCAACCGTCAACTGACACTGACCGACCGGAAAAACGTGATATAGAAGATGGCCGGACACGAGGAAGAAGAACAGTGATCACTGTGGTGGATGTTTATGTTAAGTTCAATCGTTCTTTTTAATTGTGTTGTGTTCTTTTAATTGTATGGCTGCATGGTAACTCAAATATCACTGTACCTTAATTGGTGCATGTGACAATAAATGTGAATCTGAATCTGAATCACCTAATTAACACATATAAATTGTTAATTAAGTCATGATAAGAGCCCAATTTACATTTCTCTGAAAACCAATTTGAAAGGAACTTTTATTCTCAGGACAAATCCAATCTAGAACAGACAGCATTCAGATTTCCCCATCCTATGGATTTTATGAGAAGACCATTAGTACAAGCACAGTGGCAGCCAACAGCACAGGTGCCAGCTCTGGGCAGCAGCATTTGCACTGAGCAATGTGGGTAAGTCCCACTGCACGTGATTGCACCAGAGCAGGAGAAATGTTCCATTGCACCAGAATTTTTAAATAGATCAATAAAGTATTTAATAATATCTACCAACGACAATGTTGAGCCTGTCACATAGTCCTGGAGATCACACATCCATCTCTAGATGCAGGAAGATTATTCCCGATGTTGGGGAAGTCCAGAACTAGGGGTCACAGTTTAAGGATAAGAGGGGAGTCTTTTAGGACCGAGGTGAGAAATCATTTTTTACACAGAGAGTGGTGAATCTGTGGAATTCTCTGCCACAGAAGGTAGTTGAGGCCAGTTCATTGGCTATATTTAAGAGGGAGTTAGATGTGGCCCCTGTGGCTAAAGGGATCAGGGGGTATGGAGAGAAGGCAGGGATGGGATACTGAGTTGGATGATCAGCCATGATCATATCGACTGGCGGTGCAGGCTCGAAGGGCCGAATGGCCTACTCCTGCACCTATTTTCTACGTTTCTATGTTTTTATCTCCTATTGCCATCCCAGTTCAGACTGTTCCAACACCCCCCCCTTATCAAAAAGCACTAAGCTCTGATATCTCACACCACCACTGCATCGAAAACTCATGATAATCTTAAGGTATAGAAATAAAGGCCTTGGTGCTGTGCTGAAGTACAGCGACTATAGATAAGTCAGTGTAGTACCTTACTTCTGGTGAATAAGAGTTTCTAAAAGGAACAGGAAAAGAGTGAAAAGAGTGAAAGAGCAAGACCTGAAAGGGAGCAGAGATTGTGAGGGGAAAGAGGGAGCAAGAGTGTGTGATGATTGAATTTATATGGATAAAGGGAGGAAAGAGGGTGAGAGATAGGAAGGAGGAGGGAGAAGGCAGAGCAGGAACATTAGGAGAGTGGAATGGAGGGAGTAGAGATTTGAACTTATTTGAATCAAGAAATAATTAGAGGCTATGATTTTTCAGTTAATCCGGAGCACTACTTGCTCAGTTTAAACTGTAAAAATAAGTAGAAGCATACTTTGCAGTGCTGGCCTGATTTCATCCTTCAAATTGTCGCGGGGTGACGCTTGTTTTGTCCTGAGCAGTCGCCCAGAGTCCTACTTTTTTCTGGTCGCCGCTGGATTTTCAACATTTTGAAAAATTTCAGCGAACTGCTGCGACTATGGCGGGTGCCAGCAAGTCGCCGAAAAAAATCGCGTAAGTGGAACAGGCCCTTTAGTCCACCAATATTATTCTAATTCTATATTCTAATCCGTAGAGTTGAGATTATTTTCTCGACAGCCTATTGAACACATCCCTGGCTATTGGCACCTCCCCTTTAAAAGTAAGAATTAAGAATTCTTAAACATATTAAAAACTTTTAAAAAGTAAACTTACCTTACCCTTGCCTTTTGCCTCCAACCCTCACTGAAATCAATTGCCATTTGTCCTGGTCAAACTTAGTGTAACATCTGAGGGTAGTTGCTCCCAAGAAATGTGAAATATCAACACAACTGCGAGATTCCATAGGAACTTGTCTATCACTTAAGTATAAGAACTAGCTGCAGGTTTGAGACATCCTCAATACTATCAGGTATATACAGATAAATGTCAGCAATTCATTGTAGATTCATTTCTGCTTTAATTGTTTTTATGTGCGTTAATCCATTAAAAGAAAAAAATCCTGAATGTAAATTAGAAAATAATTATGAGATTAAAATAATTTATTTGAAGTTAATGACAGTTTTAAATGTCCTATTTTGCAATTTTCCTATGACTAATATTTTTGAACAGCTCAACAGAATGTAATATATTAAATCTGCATGTCACAATAGAAAACATCACTTTTATAACTTCTAATGACACAGTTCATTACTCACCAACCTTAATTACTATGTACTTAACTTGTCTAATGACATACAATTCTTGTTCCCTGAGCTTAGGGAGGTATTTTCAATCATGAAAATCAAATATATACAAATTTACAATACTCAATGCAAAACCATTGAGAAAAACCAAAAGTAATTGTTAAGTGCAGGTTCTTCTTTGGGAAACTGATCTAAGTTATATTTTCAATGTAATGAATGACTGGATTAAACGACCACAGGAAAATTGTTCAATCTGGAAAAATTATATTTGCAAAATAACTTTTTGGGAATCCTGCAACAGCACTCCCAAGTCCCTTTGCACCTCTGATTTATGAATCCTCTCCCCATTTAGAAAATAGTCTATACCGTTATTTCTACTACCAAAGTGCATGACTCCACACTTTGCTGCACTGTATTTCATTTGCCACTTCTTAACCCACTCTCCCAATCTGTCCAAATCCTTCTGCAAAGTCCCTGTTTTCTCGACACTACCTGCCCCTCCATTTATCTTTGTATCATCAGCAAACGTCCACAAAGCCTTCAATTCCCTCATCCAAGGACATTACATAAGTTGAAGATAGACACATAAATCTGGAGTAACTCAGCGGGTCAGACAGCATCTCTGGGAAAAAGGAATCTGTGACATTTTGAGTCGAGAAGTCTGAAGAAGGCTATCGACCCAAAATGTCGCCTATTCCTGTTCATCAGAAATGCTGTCTGACCCGCTGAGTTACTCCAGGCTTTTGTATCTATCTTCGGTTTAAACGGCATCTGCGGTTCCATCCTACGCATTACTTAAGTTCTTGTTGCTAGGATGCCACCTTTGACATCTGGCTATGTGATAAGCATGTTCCAGCTTTCAATCTCATGCTCCACTACAACCTTCACTGTTTTTCATTCTTTGGCTTTGGGTTCAGCTCTGACTCACTCGAAATGATAGAGGAGAAGCACGGTGCAACAGATAGTTGCACCACATTTGCCAGATTTCTTTTCACTTGCTGCAAACCACAGGATGCCTGATGCTGACAAAGGTTGAACACCTGTACCAGCTGGCAGGCATCGATGAACAATCTCGAAGACGTGATCGGGCAGCTGCAGTCGAACTCTTCAATGCGGCCACAGACCCCCGCCACCCCTTGCACAATCACCAACATGCCAAGAAGCGCCTGAAGAGTCGGAACAGCTTCAGGGAATTAGAGCCAACCGTACCAGGCACCAAAACCAAAGAACAGAGGGCACCAGGACACCACCTGTCTTATACTACCTGGAAAGCCCTAAACCGTCTCCGCACTGGAGTGGGACGTTGCGGACTCAACCTGAAGAAGTTGGGCCTCTGGAACTCTTTGACAAGTGCAACTGTGGAGAGGTACAGACAATGGCCCACCTATTGACTTGCGGCGGAGAGGCATGTACTGCAGACAATCTCTGCAGAGGCACAGATGTGGCACTGGCTGTGGCAAAGCGATGGCAGAACGTAGTCTGACACACGAGCGAGCGAACTTGCTGCAAGAAACTATGGCTAATGCATAGGGTAGAGTTTCACCAGCGATAAATGACTTTACAGTGATATTCAGTGATATTTTAAAAATATTAAAATCAAGGTAAATAAGTTGAAAAAGAATTAGAAAATAACAATTAAGTCACATCAATATTATCAAAGCAAAACAATTAATTGAAAAATAACACATCTTTCTCTTTGATAGATACAAAATGCTGGAGCAACTCAGCGGGACAGGCAGCATCTCTGGAGAAAAGGAATGGATGACGTTTCAGGTTGAGACCCTTCTTCAGTCTGAAGAAGGGTCTCGACCCAAAATGTCACCCATTCCTTCTCTCCAGAGATACTGCCTGTCCTGCTGAGTTACTCCAGCATTTTGTGTCTATCTTCTGTGTAAACCAGCATCTGCAGTTCCTTCCCACACCTTTCCCTTTGCTCCTTATCCACAGCACAGATGTCCCAATTAAATGAATGTCATTGAAATAAATGGGGTCTCAGTTCTTGTACAAGATATGAATGCGAAACTGAACCCTATGGAAATCTGGGGCTAACAGCTATTCAAACTGAATTTTATAAATACATCTATTTAAAGTGACAGTGTGTATCCAAACTAATTCCCTATCCTAAATTATCCAACTGTACAGATAATAGAACAATTTATTTTTAACTAACTCAACATTTCTGAGTCTTTAATTTGGTTGGCATATACATCAGAAGCAAAAATAAAATTCCAATTAATTTCTGTCATTTCCCATGTTTTGGACAGCAACAACTGTCCTTTTTGCCACATTTTCCTATGCTTTAATATTGCAGTGATCCATATCGTCTTCATTTGCAGCAAAACAAAGCTGCAGCCGCCACATTAGTATGTATTTATATTTCTAATCCAAATGCACAATCTTAATTAATAACCTATTTTATCCTGTTACATATGATAACTATGTTCATTCACTTCATGTTCATCTGGCAGTTAATTCTGCATTTCAATCATTTTTCTTAAATTATTCATTTCTTGAGATCTGTGTGGCTGCCAAGGCCAGCAGCTATTTTTTTTTTAATCACTGAT
Source organism: Amblyraja radiata (assembly GCF_010909765.2). NCBI lineage: Eukaryota > Metazoa > Chordata > Chondrichthyes > Rajiformes > Rajidae > Amblyraja > Amblyraja radiata. The sequence goes on from NC_045970.1 coordinate 18,773,873, forward strand.
TGCCTTTGAGAAGATTGAGGTCAACCACTACCATGATACACCACATCCCTTTTTAAGAAATATCGATACTACCTCTGGATAGAGAGTTCCAAGATTTAGCAAGCGGGGAAAAGCTAGAAGAAAGGGAGATGGGACAAAATCTGGTAAGTGATCTGGCAAGGCAAATTCATTTCACTTGCACTTTATGTGCAATGTGACGAATAAAACCGTATTATATTGCATTATTGTATTGTTGTATTGGTAGATACAGGTGAGGTGGCAGATGTTTGAACAAATGCCAGAGACGAAAAGACACAAAGTGTTAGATAAGGACATAAGGATAGAAATGGTGTGAATTGTGAATCCAGAGGAAAGAATATCGGTGGAAGGGGATGAGGGCAGGGAAAGTGGAGAAATGGGTGCGAATCAAGGTGTGGTAGAGGGAAGAGAGGGAGCACATGTTCAGTGAAACGGTCACCTAGTTCAGCACTTTGTCACTATTTTTTAAGATCCAAACATTTTATAAAACTTAAGAATTTCTGATGTGTTACAATGTAGGACGTGCTACAGTTTTTTTTATACAGTTGAATAACTTCCAATCAGCAATATGATAATGATCTGATTTTTTTTAAAGTTTGTTTGATGAAGATGTTGGTCAATACACTGGGGATAACTTCCCAGCTCTTCTGCAAAAGTAAGATCCTTTCATGTTCACCCGAGACTGCATCTTTCTGCACATCATGCATGCGTAGGTGCTTCTGAGAATGCTCTAAAATGTCAATCTTTTTGAAGAGGCAGGAGGTCACCAATGTTTAAATTTTCAATCCATGTTTAATATCCATATTTTCGAACTTATTAAGAAACCACGCAGTGCACTTTTGCCCTGTATAGCTTTTAAAGTAATTTCCAAGTATTTAAAATCAGGCAATTAAATGCCTCGGCATTGATTAAAGAAAGCCTATGTTTCCAATTACACTGATTTTATTCTGCATTCATTCAAATGCATTGCTATTAAATATGTAAATTAATAATGAAAAAATAGCTGATTGTCCTGGTTCTTGGCTGTTAATGCAGGAAAGTGGCATTGAGATAAAAGATCAGCTGAGATCTTAACAAATGGTACAGCAAGCAAAATAAGTTGATTTACCTTTTCCCACATCTATCAGTTATGTTTATATTTAAATTGAAGTGCCTTGATTGTTGAATAGATATTAGGTGAATGTTACTATATAACCATCATAAGAACGAAGAATGGGTTGTGAGGCATATTCAGATATAAAAATGCACTCCCAAATATAATACCGATGGAGAATCCATAATACTCTTGTCAGACTGCTCTTCAATGCTATTATGGAATGGCGGAGAAGGAGGAGGAGCCATCCTGGGGAACGGCTGCTAACCAGCAGCTGTCGTTCAATTCATTTTTAAAAATTAGTTATTAGTGAATTTTGTCCTATGTTTGTTGGGGAATTTGACTTTTTTATGTGGGGTGGAAGGGGGAAACTATTTTCTAGGTCCCTACCTGGTCGGTGAGGCAGCTTTTTCCCCGGGCTGCACCGTCGACCCGTCCTTGCGGCCTACCAGCAGGAGTGGAGCGGCGTTTTCCTGGCGGGGACCGCCCAGCACCTTCAGCTTTGGTGGCGGCACAGCGCTGGAGCGCTATCGCGGAGCGGAGCGGGCGATGCCTTGCCTGGGTCGCCGCGCTGGATCGCCGCGCTGGATCGCCGCGCTGGAGCTCCGGTATGCTGAGACCGCCGTAATCAACACCGTCGAGCTGCGGGACTGTGGAGCGGCCATCCGCGGGCGGCGGCGCCGACTTTAACATCGGGAGCCTCGGAGCACCAACCGACGCGGCCCTGTCGGCTTCGGAAGCCACGGACCCCGGTAGGGAATCGGCTGTTCCAGCCGTCCCAGCCGCTGTGAGGACTCTCCCGACGCCGGAGCAACACCACCCGGCGAGAACGGCCAGGAACATCGGGCCTCCATAGAGGCAACTGTGGAGGCCTCAATAGGCCTGACTATGGGAGAACTGGGGATGGGGACTGGACATTGTGCCTTCCCCCACAGTGGTAACCATTGTGGGGGGATGTTTTTTTGTGTGTAAATGATTATTTTTTTCTGTGTCCAAGATGGCTGCCGGAAGGGAGAGTGTACGCTAGCGCGCTTTAGCTGCCGCTGCTCTCTCTTCATATTGTGTTTTTGATTTTTGTCTTTGGATTGAATTCTGTCTTTAATTTGTGTAGTGGTGATGTCTTTACTATTTATTTCATTCCGCTTACATGTTTTTACTCTATTTGCTAAATTTTGTAAGGTGTCCTTGAGACTCTTGAAAGGCGCCCATAAATAAAATGTATTATTATTATTATTATTATTTTATTGCAGCCACAAGATGTTTTGTTCAAATGTGGGAATTCTAGCAGTGGAATAAATTATTTCTGCAACACGCCTCAGCCCCGAGTTCCAAACGAATTCACATGTACAAAATTAGATCCTTACAAACAACATAGGGAGCAAAGTAAAAACGTGAAAGAATTGGCATGCATTTGAACATTGCTTCTATTGTGTTATATTCTAGAGGATTTAATGGGAATTTGGAATACAATAAAAATGAGTGTTATTGTGAAACTGAAACCTGGTGTATTCTAACTCCTATATCATCTTTGTGCTCACTTATATTTATACTTTAATGAACAGAATGCTACCAATTATTCTATTTGTATTTTTATTATTATTGTTTTTTTTCTTGTTGTCCTTCTGTGTTCTTTCCTTACAGAGGTTCTAAATGCCCATTAGAAGGACCAGGTGAGCAACAAGAGATGTCTGAAGAAGGGTCTCGACCCGAAATGTCACCCATTCCTTCTCTCCAGAGATGCTGCCTATCCCGCTGAGTTACTCCAGCATTTTGTGTCCACAAGAGATGTATCACGATTGTTCTGGATAAATGTCTTGTTTCCATTCGGCTTCTCACTTTAACAATATTGGGATATTGGTTTGAAAACAACATCATTACAGCTGAGATGCTGTGTGGTTTTCTAGGTTATATCCCACTTTTTTTCAAAGCAGGTTACTTATGAGTAAGTATAGTTCTATGACTCATTAAGTGCATTGGTTAAACAAAACCACATTCTGCTTGTATGAGGGAGACAGTGATGCAGTCATAAGTGATAAAGTAGGACAACTTCTCCACTATCACATCAATGCTTCAACAGGAATTAGCATATTTTTTAACGTTGTTATGAAGCTAAAACTGCATGTAGTTCAGCGACTCTCTTTTTGAAGTAAGATGTTTCAGAACTGCAACCATGTGAATCGTGAATTTATAACCTCTACAAAATAAATGTCCAAGTTGCTTAATTTGAACTGTGATGGCAAGCCTTGCAGCTATAAACAGTTGTAGGCAATAAGATGACTGCATGCACAACCCAGCTATGTGGGTCAGCAAACATTTATTGTTACATCTGAATAATCATGTTAAAAGATAATTGACACATGGTTAAAGGTATCTGAATCATGTGAAATATATCTGAATCATAGATTTTACCTGCTGCATATTCCTACAATTATAAACATAGGAATTTAGGAATATTTCTAGATCAATATATTGTAATGTGCAATTTTACAATTCTTCAATAATTCTTCATTGACCAGAAAATAGAACACAGTTATAATGTATTCAGTTATCTTATGTTTAATAATGCTGTAATCATGCATTTGACAATTTGGTATTTCTCGACCTGTTCTACTCTTAAATGTAACGGCTCCTTTGCATTTCTAACATGGTCTTTGCATTATTTACGATTCAATCCCTCAATTTTATTTGTGAAAATTACATTTCAGTAAGCACTTTAACAAAAAAGAATGGTTGCAAGTAAATTCCAATTTGTCAATTTGTTTGTAGAGCCTTATGTTAAGCACACATACTATGACAGGTACATGCAGCAAAGATCAATTTGTTTCTTTGATACTTGTCTCGTGCCAAATATATTATGATTGCATTAAAGGTAGACACAAAATGTTGGAGTAACTCAGCGGGTCAGGCAGCATCTCGGGAGAGAAGGAATGTGTGACGTTTCGGGTAGAGAACCTTCTTCAGATTGCATTATCTCTGTTGAATATAATATAATTTAGGAAGTGGATTAATGATTTAAGAGAAATAATGTGGAGTTTATATAGAACTGAAGCTAAAAGCTAGACATTTGGCAAAGAAGCTTGAAGGTTTTAATTACTTTAAAGCACAATGTATTGGCCCCAGTGTCTCATGACTACTCTGTTTTTTATGCCCAGCTGTTAGATCCATCTGTTAATCAGAATCTGCTTTTAAGAAACAAAAACAGAAAATGCTGGACATACTCAGCATGTCATTCAGTATCTGATTTAATGGCAACCAGAATTTAATGGCAACCAGGATCTTTGAACTAATTAAAAATGTGAATATAGAATAAAATGGAGGGAAAAAAAAAACTTAACAAGACGGTATCTATTTAATTAAGGCTGAGGATCCGATTCAAATGAACGAGGTTACTGCTTAAGGTCAGCCAACTGGTCCCTCAGGTCAGGACAAACCCAACTTCCACGTTCCAGTATGTGGCTGTAAAAGCATAGAAATGGTGAGCACTAGAATGCAGATAGGCAGTGGTCCCGCATTAAATTGTCACCCACATCAGAGATCGATCCTGCCCACCTGATTTCACACATGCTGCAATATACATGCGCTACAAGAAGGTGATTTCATCATCACTTAATTAAAAAATGTGGCTGGTGGCTGTCTTCTTGAAGAAGTACGTAAATGTTGCACTCTTAACTAGTGAACATATACATCCTGGCTTTGAAGAACAAATGACCAGCTATCTTGTAACAGCTGCCATTGCTGCTGACATGATCCAGCTGCCCTTTCAGTCCAGTGGCTTCAATTTTATTACCAATGTGGCTCAAAGCCTTGGGATCCCGATGGAAGTAATAAAGGAGGCCGGTGTGCATGAAATCATTGGCCCCCTTACAATATATTTGATTAAGATGGGATGGCTTGGTCTGGTCCTGAATAGACCTTCTTTCTTTGCCTTTTGCACTCCCAGTCTGATCCATCCACATCATCCCAACTTGCATCTTTCACCACTGCCTCATATCTGAACATTTTAATAGATTATATAAACTAGAAAACAATAAAACCCTTATTTGACTCGTGTTATACTGCAGGAAGCACAATGTTCTTCAAGATGAAAGGTTTTGAGAAAGCAAGAGAAAGTTAAAGAGAATTCTGCCAATTCTGGAAAAACATGAAGAATCTCCTCTTCCTGCAATTACTGGTAGTAGATATAGAGAAAGAACATTAGGTAGGCTTTTACATCGACACATGCAACTGAGAGAATAGAGTGATATCAATCATGTACAGGCAGATGAGATCAGTTTAACTAGGCTTCATGTTCGGTATGAATATTGTGGCCCAAAGTGCCCCTTCTTGTACTGTCCTATGTCTTATGTTGTCCTATGTAAAGAGCCAGCCAACGTTGCACTTTGCTAGAGAGTTCTCCAAAATCATCTTGTAGGAAGGATTCACAGAGAAATGTGAAACTTTCCAAGGTTTTATCCAAGGACACATGCTCAGACAGCTATTGACTGATGCTGTGAAATAACGTTCTCACTGTTTCCCAGTGCAAGAAGATGTCCACAAGCAAATGCTGCTGACATAGGAAAAACACAAAATGTTGGAGTAACTCAGCAGGTCAGACAGTATCTCTGGAGAGTATGGATAGGCAAAATTTCTTGGCAGGACAAAGAAATGTGAAGAAAGGTCCCGTCCCTATTTTCCATGGATACTGTTGACCCGCTGAGTTACACCAGCATTTCGCGACATTCCTTGGTCTGCAGTTTCTCTATTCCACATTTTGGTTGCTGACTTTTAAGGATACATGTTGGGGAATGCATTGTTGCCTTGGGCAGCTACTGCAGATTCTATCGGGAAAGACCACAGCCTAGAGACCTGCCAGTAATGGACGCTGAGGAAGGCCTTTCCTATAGAAATTCCTCACAAATGTATCAATGTTCAAGGATAAAAGTGACAATGTTAACAAATTGTCTATGAATATTGAGCTGTTTGGTGCAATAAATGAAGATAATAGTCTTTATTATGTTCTGTATACTTTATGAATACGGATTATGTTCACACAAAAAAGGGATTGAAGAGTTTGTTCAACCACAAGGACTTTCAGAAAGTAAGAGAAAGTCAGAGAGAATTGCACATCGTCTTGTTGGAACTGACAGTGCCGTGGGAGGACCGTCTGGAGGAGGCCCACGAGAGGAAGATGGCCAAGTATGAAGAACTGGTCATAGACTGCCGCAAGCAGGGCTGGAAGGCAAGGTGTATGCCCATCGAGGTTGGCTGCAGAGGTTTTGCAGGGCAATCGCTCTACAAAGCCTTGAGTGCACTGGGCATCAACGGAGTGGCAAGGAGAAGGGCCATCAAGAACACCACAGAGGCAGCGGTGAAGGCCTCGAGATGGATCTGGATCAGGAGAGGAGGTCCATGGGGAGGAGCGAATGCCACCTGAACACGTCGTGGTCTGATCAACCACGGCTGGGTCGCCTGAGTGAGGGTGTCTGATGTTGAAAGACCCGAAACACCCAATGACCCCAGGTTACATCACTGATGATGTGTTCAGGAGCATCTATCGATGTATTTGTATCAATCACTGTGCTGGTGAAACCAGTGGCAACCAGGAATAGACTGGTTGACAACCAAGAATAGGGTGGTGACGACTGGAGAGACAGTGGACAGTTCGGAAAGACGGCAACCGGGGCGGGGCGGGTTGGCAGCCCAAACCGCATCCTCTGAGAGGAGGAGACCCAAATCACGCTACAGAAAAACACAAGGAAAAATATCCCCAGGGGTGCCCGAGAGGGGGGAGGATGAGCACCTCAATTGGACGGATCAAAGGTTAACGACTAATGGCAATGGACAACCGACTATGAGTATAAAATGCAGATGTGGTAAGGTTTGCAAGAACAGCCGAGGCCTGAAGATTCACCAGACCCGGATGAAGTGTTTGGAGGGACAGGGAGTGTCACAACGCACAGGTATTTTACCTGGTGAGACGCAGGAGGAGCCGGGCCCGGAATCACCCCATAGAGCCAGAAGCCTCCAAGTGGCGCAACTAGTCCCTCGGAACAGTTCTCCGGAGAAGGTTCGAGTCAGATGGCCTCAGGCCTGCAAGACGGCAGTCTGGCATCAGTTCGACGAGGACGTCGACAAGGTGCTAGAAGCAACTGCGAAGGGAGATGTGGACCGAAGGTTGAGGACGATGACGACAATCATCATCAGCCTAGCTGTGGAAAGGTTTGGAGAAGTGGAGAAGAAGCCGGCCAGAACACCTTTCACCATGAACCAACGAGCAACGAAGATCCACAAGATCCGGCAGGAGCTGGAGTCCCTCAAGAAGCAGTATAAAGAGGCCAGGGAAGAGCAACGTCCCCCCTTGGCTGAGCTGCGAACCATCCTGAGGAAGAAGCTGATGACCCTCCGTAGAGCTGAGTGGCACCGAAGACGCCGGAAGGAAAGAGCCAGGAAGTGAGCATCCTTCATAGCCAACCCCTTCGGCTTCACCAAACAACTACTCGGGCAGAAGCGCAGTGGGAGTTTGGCTTGCTCTAAGGAGGAGATCGACCGGCACATCCAGACGACCTACAGTGACCCCGTCAGGCAGCAGGAGCTGGGCCAGTGCAACATCCTGATAAAACCACCTCCACCCATCAAGGAGTTTGATAGTAGAGAGCCACTCCTGAAAGAGGTCCAGGACGTTGTGAAGAGAGCAAGAGCTGGCTCAGCCCCTGGCCCGAGCGGAGTCCCCTACAGGATCTACAAGAACTGCCCCTTGTTACTGAAACAGCTGTGGAAGATCCTGAAAGTCATCTGGAGGAGAGGAAAAGTGGCGCAGCAGTGGCGATTCGCTGAAGGAGTCTGGATCCCAAAGGAGGAAGATTCCAAGAAGATCGATCAGTTCAGAATCATCTCCTTGCTGAGCGTTGAAGGCAAGATTTTCTTCAGCATAGTGGCGAGGTGGCTGACCAACTTCCTCTCCAGAAATGGTTACATCGACAGCTCCGTGCAAAAGGGAGGCTTATCCGGAGTGCCGGGGTGTCTAGAACACACGGGAGTGGTGACCCAGCTCATCAGATAAGGCAGGGAGAACAAGGGTGACCTGACAGTGCTCTGGCTTGACCTGGCCAACGCCTACGGCTCCATCCCGCACAAGCTGATTCAGACAGTCATGGCCAAGCATCATGTGCCGGGCCAAGTGGCAGATCTCATCCTGGACTATTACAACCAGTTCAGCATGAGAGTCTCATCAGGGTCAGTAACATCAGAGTGGCACAGACTGGAAGTTGGGATCATCATAGGCTGTACCATCTCTGTGATCCTTTTTGCCTTGGCGATGAACATGATCGTCAAGTCTGCTGAGCCAGAGTGCCGGGGCCCTCGGACCAAGTCAGGAATGCGCCAACCACCAATCAGAGCCTTCATGGACGACCTGACTGTCACCACTGAGTCAGTGGCAGGAGGCAGGTGGATCCTGCAGGGGTTGGAGAAACTGATTGGATGGGCAAGGATGAGGTTTAAGCCAGGAAAATCAAGGTCACTGGTGCTGAAGAAGGGCAAAGTCATGGACAGGTTCCGCTTCAGCATCGAAGGGACACCAATCCCAACTGTCTCCGAAAGGCCAGTGAAGAGTCTTGGCAAGATGTTTAACAGCAGCCTGAAGGATACAGCGTCTGTCCAGGCAACCTGTCAGGAGCTGGAGAGCTGGTTGAGAGCAGTGGACCGGTCAGGGCTTCCCGGCAAGTTCAAGGCATGGATTTACCAGCATGGTATCCTGCCAAGGATACTCTGGCCACTGCTTGTCTACGGTCCCAATATCCATCGTAGAGAGATTGGAGAGGAAAGTCAGCAGCTTTCTCAGAAGGTGGCTGGGACTGCCCAGGAGCCTTAGCAGCATCGCCCTTTACGGAAATAATACCAAGCTCCAGCTGCCCCTGAAGTCTCTGGAGGAGGAGTTCAAGGTGACTCGGGCCAGAGAGGTGATGCTGTACAGGGACTCCAGCGACCCCAAGGTGGCTCAAGCAGGGGTGGAGGTGAAAACTGGGAGGAAGTGGAGAGCCGGCGAAGCCGTGCTGCAAGCAGAGTCCCGGATACGCCACAGAGTCCTGGTGGGAGCAGTGACTCGGGGAAGAGCTGGCCTGGGAATCTTCCCATCTCCCCAGTTTGACAAGGCCAAGGGGAAGGAGAGGCGCAGGCTGGTCCAGGAGGAAGTGAGGGCAGTGGTGGAGGAGGAGAGGTGTACCAGAGCAGTTGGATTGAGGCAGCAGGGAACCTGGGCAAGGTGGGAGCAGGCCATGGACTGAAAAGTCACATGGACTGAGCTCTGGCAGGCTGAACCACAGCGCATCAAGTTCCTGGTCCAGGCAGTGTATGATGTCCTGCCCAGCCCATCGAACCTCTTCATCTGGGGCAAAGCGGAATCTCCAGATTGCCCGCAATGCTCAGGCAAGGGGACGTTGGAACACATCCTGAGCTGTTGCCCAAAGGCTCTTGGGCAGGGCCGGTACACATGGCGTCACGACCAGGTTCTCAAACCCATTGCAGAAGCCATCAGAATGGGAATCAGCAGCTGCAGACGAGAACGCCCCACCACCCAGATGATCACCTTCGTGAAGGCCGGAGTGCAGCTGCCAAGAACCACAGCAGCCAGGAATCAGTCAGGTAGACCTGGTGAAACAGCTGAAGTTCCCACAGCACATTGCCACGACCACCCTGTGGCCAGATATCCTCCTGGTCTCAGAGGGGACCAAAAACATCGTCTTGTTGGAACTGACAGTGCCGTGGGAGGACCGTCTGGAGGAGGCCCACGAGAGGAAGATGGCCAAGTATGAAGAACTGGTCATAGACTGCCGCAAGCAGGGCTGGAAGGCAAGGTGTATGCCCATCGAGGTTGGCTGCAGAGGTTTTGCAGGGCAATCGCTCTACAAAGCCTTGAATGCACTGGGCATCAACGGAGTGGCAAGGAGAAGGGCCATCAAGAACACCACAGAGGCAGCGGAGAAGGCCTCGATATGGATCTGGATCAGGAGAGGAGGTCCATGGGGAGGAGCGAATGCCACCTGAACACAAGTCGTGGTCTGATCAACCACGGCTGGGTCGCCTGGGTGAGGGTGTCTGATGTTGAAAGACCCGAAACACCCAATGACCCCAGGTTACATCACTGATGATGTGTTCAGGAGCATCTATCGATGTATTTGTATCAATCGCCAATTCCAGAAAAACATGTAAAACCTCCTCCGGCTGCAGTGGGTGAAAGTGGTTATAGAAAAGGAATTCAATGAGGTAAAAAAACCTGCTCCAGGAAAGAATGCAGAATTTTATTCCTCCAATCAATAGGGTTGATGTGAAGAGGAAATGGTTCAGTAATATTTTCACAGAATGAAGTATTGAGGATCAGTTAATCCTTCTAAGCTTTACAAGTGGAGATCTTCCTTTGGGTTAGACTGATTTGCACCACCTGTCCCTCACACAATACATATCTAGAAGAACACCTCTGATCACAAATCCATTAGTGGTTTACACAAAACATAATTGGATCCCTATAGGAGAAAATCACGGTTGAACCTGAGCAAATTGTCAGTAATCTTGAAAATGCCTCATCAAAGCTTTCAAACAATTACCAAGCCCTTATTTGGATAGTGACAAGAAAGCCCCTCCCCATTGCATCTTTCACATATGGTTGAAATATCACAACATCCCAAACTGTCTTTGTTTGGGAAGAGATGTCAAGGCTTTGATTTGTCGCTCTTCCTAGCTGTATATCACAAGAAACATGCTCCAGAGGCTGTTCATATAGACACGCAATGAGAAGAATATAAGTTGCTGCCAGGCAATCATCAAATCAGTGAAAGATGCTGTCTGGTCTGCTGTAAATAAAATATATCACGTGGGTTAACTGCACTGCGAGTGTCGGTGTCAACAGTGCAGAACCTGACGTGATCAATGACACCACACGGGGCAAATGATCAAACGCATTGAATGCTTTCAATTATGATAATACATAAAAGGAACTAGATTGGTCAGATGCCCACATTGGAAAATATCATGACTAGGGTAGTGTTCAGTTAGTGCAGCAGGCTAACTATTTTTCTAAATGTAGCTTGTCGATTCTGATTCATAAGTAGCATTCATCATTAAAGTAGAATAATGTACAATATTTAAATTTTTGCACCTCGCTAAACTCTCTCTTCATAAACTGGCAAGGCATATAAAAAAAACACACCAAACAGAATTCACTTCATTATTTCAGAAGTTGGAAATTTTAAATGTAACCAAACAATTTTGAACTTAAAATCATTCTGGTATTTTAAAATATACCAAGGAATGCAGGTAATATAATTCAGTGGGCCCTTCAGAAATGCCATGGTGCTGTTATCATCTTAACTTTACCATGGCCCTCCACACCGTTCACACCTATATTTTCATAAGGAAGGCCTCGGGCTCCTACGGTTTTGACCTTGAACAGAGAGCTACCTCAACTAACAATCTGATCCACAAGGCAGAACTCGTCCTCACCCTTAACAACTTCTCCTTTGACTCTTCTCACGTTCAAGTAAAATGTGCATCAATGGGTACCCACATGAGCCCCAGCTATGTATATATTTTTGTTGGTTACTTCGAACATCCTGTTACAAACAAACATTCCCAACTATTTATCCGCTACATCGATGACTGCATTGGGGATGCCTCCAACACCCTTTCAGAACTCATTGATTTAATCAACTTTACTATGAACTTCCACCCTACATGTTCTATCCTGCACTAAACTCATCATGACATCATTGCCAGACTACAGAATATTTTTGACAACTCTTTAAACTTCAAAAGAGTCTCTTGGCTTCAAACCCTCGTATTCCCAATCATCACCAGCCTTACATTCCACTTCACTTTCAGCCATAATTTAGTTTGCAAAGATTTCAAATTAACACACATTCCATTGCGCCCTACATTTTCACATCATAATGGTAAAACTATCAGGATCTCTTTATTTCCAATTTTTTCCTGAAACTAGCCTTATTTGATAATCCTATGTCCCATTAAAATAAACCATTACAAATATCATATCTCTATACTTATAAAAGTGTGTGTGTGTCAGTAAAATTTTACATATTCCGGTAGAGATTTTTCCCCTGGAGTCCAAAATCGCCTTGTCTGAAAATGTCATGCTTTATTTCTCGAGTTATTAATGAAAATGTTCAAACATCCGACAAAACTTTGAATTTAAAAACGACTGTCTTTCGCTGGTGACGAAACAATGGGTCTGCCGCGCATGCCTTCTTCCTCCCTCCTCCCCCCCCGTTATTCAAAAGACTCAGCCAGTGATGAGATCGGGCCGTCGACTGAAGGCCACAAAGATCATACCTGAAAACTGCGACAGCCCAACTCGCGGTCCTTTGGTCGATGCTCGCTCGCTCGCCACCAGCCCCCTCGTGTTGACGCATGGTGAGGAGGTTGCTGCCGCTCTCTGCCTCTACCCGCTGCCTCTGTCCTCTGCCTCTACCCCTGTACTCAGCCCTTGCCCTCTGCCCCTGCCCTCCTCTGCTTTCGCTCTCTCTACCCCCTCCCTCACTAGCCGCGCCTGCGAGTTGGGGGCTATGCGTGAGTGGATAGGGTGGGGGATGGAGTAAAAGGAGCAAATGAATAATATTAATATAATATCAAGGGGGGTGGTTAGTGTGTGTGTGTTATTACATTTTCGTGAAAAAACTATGCGATAATGATAAAATATTTACATATTCCGGTTGCCATTTTTCCCATCGAGTACAAATCACCTTATCTGAAAATGTCATGCTTTATTTCTCGACATTACTGAAAATGTTTAAAGATATCCAAAGCTCTCTCTGAAGACATCATAATGCGTCTGCTCTGCACTCTTCCACACGCTGCGAGTGACATCACCCCCTGACCCCTCCCTCCCCCCCCACCCGTTATTCACAAGACGCCACCGGAGATGAAGTCGGGCCCTGGACTGAAGTGGCCGGACTCGCGGTTCATTGGTCGACGCTCGCTCGACGCCCGCCCGTCGGCCGCCTCGCTCGGGGTCCTCGGGTCAGCGCCTGGAGCGGAGGTTGCTGCTCGGGTCGACGCCCACCCGTGGCCTCCCTCGAGTCCACGTCCGCCCGATGCCCTCTCCCTCTGCCCTCTCTCCCTGTCTCTGCCCTCTCTCTCTCTGCCCACTCCGCCTCTGCTATCTCTCTGCCCTCTCTCTCTCTCTCTCTCTCTCACTACCTCCTCTCTCACTACCTCCTCTCTCACTACCCCCTCTCTCTCTGCCCCCTCTATCTACCCCCCTCCCAACCCCTGCCTCTCTAGCCACACCTGCGCAGTTGGGGGCTATGTGTGAGTGGATAGGGCGGGGATGGGGTAAAAGGCGCGAATGAATAATATTAATATATGAAGGGGGGGTGGTTAGTGTGTGTGTGGGTGGGTTAGTGTGTGTGTGTGTGGGTGGTTAGTGTGTGTGGGGGGGGGGTGGTTAGCGTGTGTGAGGGGGGGGGTTGGTGGTTAGTGTGTGTGTGACGCTGCACGCCGCCCCCACAACCGCGCGTTGAGGGGCGGGACCCATCGGGTCCCACTTGGTCTAGTTAATTATAAAGTGGAATACGAACCAATTTTTATTTCTATTGATGCTAATATTATAATGAGGACAGATAGTTGTAAAATTGACTGGAAAATTATAAGGGTACTGTCTTGTAAATTCATTGTTCTAAATTTTTATTATGAAATGCACTTGCAACTATAAAGGTACATGGCCTATCCATTGTACAGAATGCCAAATTACTATCTTTAAATCAGACGATGGGAAAACAGTTCTAATTTATTCAATCCCATTTATCCTTGCATCCAAGGCCCATCAATGCTCTCTCCTGTCCCAATTATCTCGTCCATTCAGTGCGCTCTCCTATCCCAATGATCGTTAATTGCCATGCTTGAAGATCATTCCACGTAGTTTAACTCAATACCACCTTTTTCTGCTTACCATTGTCATACGTATATTAGCAAAGCATCATTGCTTCTTCAAAACAATCCCTATGTGAGGATACATTTTGTGGCTGCTAAGAAGAGATAGAAGAGCTTTCTTCTGTTTGCAATCTTTACAAAGAAACTTTTAAAAGGAACAATACTTGATTTGGCAAATTGTTGAAACTGCAGTCTCTTATTTACAAACTATACAAAGCATCCTGCTTTTATTTTGAAGATGATTGTGGAAAGTGCATTATATATTTGAATGAGGCATTAAACCAGCAACTTCAATGCATTACAATCCCGCTATTATCGAAAAGTTCTGCCTAAGTTTCCTGTAATTTTCTAATTTCCAAACTTTCTAGTAAATTTTCCAGTTCCATAAAATGTTAAAGGGTTTAGATATTCATATGCATCATTGTATTTATCAACTCAAAGCAGCTGCAAATGTGAAAAGAAAGTAATTCAGCACACTGATTAAAATATGGTATCCAAAAGTATTATGTGTGCAGAAATATGTAATAATCCCGTGGAGGACAAAGTGTATTCAAACTCCTTCAGTACAATATCTGATAACAAGCCTCCCACAGTCCTTTTTACAACTCTCAATCTTTTTTGCTACATGTCAAAGCCTTCTTGAACAGATTACCTAAGGAAGTTTTACAACTTCCATGGTCATTAAGGCCTTCAAGAGGACAATCAATAAGACCCTTACAGAAACAAATCATCAGTAACAATGACAAGCTGAAATGATTCTTGAAGAAAAAGTGTCCAGTCAAATTACATTGATGCATCTATCAAATTACATTTCAATGCACCGCAATAATTATTTTCATACTACAGGTGCACAACCTTTTATCCGAAATTCCAAATAACGAAAAGCTCCGAATAGCGGACATTTTTTCGGTCCTTGAAGAAAGGTCCTTGAAGACGTTCACCGAGGGCGGCCCGCAGAGGTGACAGCGGAACCTCCGGTCGGTCCTCGAAGAAAGGGGAACTAAATCCCCATTCATAAAAGAGAAGGTGAGGGTATATTGCGCGGGAGGGTTAATAATTGACAATTTGCTGCTGCCTGCCCGCTGAGTTAAAAAGTTCCCACGGTAGACTCACGATACACAGTGTATCGTGAGTCTTGCGTGGGAACTTTTTAACTCAGCGGGCAAGCAGCAGCAGATTGTCGCTCCCTTCAGTTTCACCCCACCTGTACCCCGCTGCTTCCCGGCCATGTGTGTGACCCCTTCCCTCCCCTCTCCAGCTCCCCGCCCATTGCAACGGCGCGGGGGCTTTGCACGGTCTTCACGTCGGCGATGCCAGCAGGTCAGTGCCAGTCACCGGAGACGTCAGGACCAACGGGACACCGACCCCCAGGCCCACTGCAAGCACGGAGATCCCAGAGACCCACAGCCAGCAGCAGCCCAGCCCCCTTCCAACTCCAGAGGAACACGCTCCCCGTAGGGACAGAAGCTGATGGTGTGCAAGGTAAGTCTTGTTCTTGGGGTTGCGCATGAGGGGGCGCAGCACGTGCTGTGACGTCTCCGGCCACCCCCCTGTACAGGAGCTGAGACATCCTGTACAGGGGGGTGGCCGGAGACGTCCTGTCAGCTCCTGTCCAGGGGGGTGGCCGGAGACGTCAGGACCAACGGGACACCGACTGCAAGCACGGAGATCCCAGAGACTCACAGCCAGCAGCAACTCTAGCCCAGCCCCGTTCCAACTCCAGAGGAACCCGGGTTGCGGATGAGGGGGCGCAGCTCGGGCTGTGGACGAACTGCCACTTGTCGCTGTAGCGGCCCATCGGGGAGCGGGTTCCTGTTGGTCCTGACGTCTCCGGCCACCCCCCTGGACAGGAGCTGAGAGACGTCAGGACCACCAGAAGCCGCTCCCCGATGGGCCGCTGCGGCGACAAGTGGCAGTTCGCCCACAGCCCGAGCTGTGCCCCCTCATCGGGACACCGACCCCCAGGCCCACTGCCGCACGGAGATCCCAGATCAGCAACTCCAGCCCAGCCCCGCTCCAACTCCAGAGGAACACGCTCCCCGTAGGGGCAGAAGCTGATGGTGTGCAAGGTACGTCTTGTTCTTGGGGTGGCGCAGCTCGGGCTGTGGGCGAACTGCCACTTGTCGCCGTAGCGGCCCATCGGGGAGCGGATTCCTCTGGAGTTGGAGGGACAGCCTAACCCTCCCTATTCTCTCCTATTCTGCAAGAAAAACTACATTGAAGACTCAAACTCGCGATCGAGTAACTGCTGGGATCGAGGCGCAAACTCGCGACCTTGCGGATATGAGCCGAGCACTCTACCACTCAGCCAGCCGTTAAAATCTACGCTAAAAATCTTCCATTCCGAAAGCCGAAAAATTCCAAATTACGAAAAGTGTCTGGTCCCAAGGCTTTCGGATAAAAGGTTGTGCACCTGTACTGATATTAATTATAAAACAACTGCAACACAAGTTGCCGTTTAACTCTACTGAACCCTAATAAATTATTTTTAATGAAAAAAAATGTAGGTTTCAATTCACATAAATTGGTAATAAATTCTCTTGAAATATCATAGTAAATATTCCATAGGCTGATGTGCATTTAAAATGCCACTTTAAAGAAAATTGAACATGGACTAAAAGAGTTCATATGAGAAAATTGTCCTTGGCAACATTCATAATGTAGCTCACATATGTATGTATGTATATATGTCTGTAAATATATATTGCTTTAGAAGCAAAATATACTAATGAGCAACTGTTCAAATGAAAGGCATCTGCAATTTCCACAAGTTATGATCCCCAATAAGAAAAATCTCCAGTCACATTACATGTCTAAGAGCAGTGACCTATTTAATGTCATTGAATATGCAGCAATATGAAAAGAATTGCTTTTAGCTCACCAACTAATGATCCTAGTGCTCCCAACTGACTAAACTGATGAACGACTTCCAATAGTTCACACTATATGCGTCAACTGATGCAGTCTCTTCACAATTAAAGCTGCTAACTCTCCAGGATGCACAGCTCTCACACGACCCCTAGCTTTGTTTTATTTTATCTTAATGCAAATATGTGGATTTTTCAATTTTACTTAAAGCAAAACTTGAATGCAGCTTTACAGAAAAATATTTTAAAGAAATCTATATGATGTGGCACTATTTGGAATGAGATGTGCCGTTAAATCACAGAACAAATTACTTAAGACATGAATAACTAATTAAGCTATAGTTAAATTCATAATGTGCAAGAATCCTCATGGTCTAACAGACGAAGACAAAAATATGATAACCAAAGAGGTATGTTTTAGATAATATTTATTTAATTCTTGCTTTTGTATATAATAGAATGACCTAGACATCCGATTCAACAAGTTACTCATCAAAATTCACTTTTATATAGAAAAGGGCTAAAAAGCAGTAATATTCTAACTCTCCTTAGTGGGGAGCCAGCAGCCTGCAATACTACTAGAATTGATTGTTTTCTCTCAAATGTCAGCATGGAACATGTGGGCAGAAAACATCCAATTAAAAAAAACTGCAGCAAAATATCATTTTTCACTTTCAGTTCAAGAAGCCTGGAAATCAGTTTGTGTAATAGCTTGCTGGCATATATCCACTATAGAAACGTCTCAGCCAAGATGATAAGGAGGCGAGGTCTTGCTTTGCATGCACAGCTTGCCAGTAGCAGCTGATATGAATTGGTCTTCCCCAGCAGCCTGGAGAGCTTGCATACAGCAATCTCAGTAACAGGAAATTTCATAAGTACGTGGCTGCCTCTAGCGAATGCATCGTTGGTCACAGCTGGCTAAATGTCTCAGTATTATAAAGGGAAAGGTGCCGACCAAATGCCACGGAGTAGAGGGAACTTTATTCAATGGCTTAAAATGCAGTCTGGAAAGTAGACTAATACTTCATATTTTACAGCACTGGATTATTACAGAGAATCTACTTCACATACACATGGATATTCACAACAGAAGCAGCATACAGACATCGCTCTTTCATTTCTGATTTACCTAAAGGTAAGCAATATTTATAGCTAGAACATTTTCTCTTTTGCTGCAACAAATATTTAAATTAATTCTTATTATACCCAATTTAAAATGCAGCTTGCAATCACATATATCAATTATTAGAAATACAAAATATTTAAGATTATCTTAAAAGTAAATTGAGGTTTAGATGTACTTTGTGACTGCAATCATTTATAAAGTCCAACTTTTAGATTAAAGGTAACTGGATTATTTTTGAGTACTTTACAAACCAGACTTTTGTACAAATATTCAACTCAAATGAGCATATTCACCTCAACGCAGCAGCTTTGCTATCATCAAATAATTTATGTGTCTGCTAGACAGAAGTGTCATTTAGAAAAGAGGCAAGCAGGAGAAAATCTGCTATGATTCACCGTCCAGTGATATCAAAATGTTAGAGAAGCAGGTGATAATTTGCAATAACTGGAACAATCAAGATACAAGTACTTTGTGTTTTAAGAAATCTAATAGTGTACCATGTTTTTTTTTGTTGTGCATGTTTACCTGGAAATTCCCTATAAAGATGCAGCAAACCAGATATCTCTGCTGCTGGAGGGATGATCAATAATTCTCATTGCCATTAAATCATTCAAAAATATTTCTCAGCCGAAAACTTCACAAAAATAAATATTTTTCCTTGACAAATCAATAATTTCAGAAATAATTTCATGTCATTGACCTGATATATTACAACGGGTCGGGCTGGAGAATAGTGGTTTATTTTACCATTTGGTTTCATATCACTGGTTGGCTGCATGAGAAAAATTACTTCATTTTAACCCCTTCACTTCCTCATTAAAGATTAGCTTCCCACCAACTCTAGTACAATTTAAGATGTGTTTGATCAGGTTTGTAAGTGAGGCTGAAGAAAACTTAATTGTTTCTTCATTTCTAACATTTTAGATCATCCTCTGCATATCAGAGCCTTAAAGTAAATCTAGTAAAGGTGAGTTTTCTCAAAAGCAGCTATTGTAGGCCACCTATAGATATTTTTGTTATGTGTGATTTACTTAAAGTGGTATGGAAAATGAATCAGAAGATTATGTTGCCAAAGTTAGATTCTACGGAAAAATCTATTCACAAAATATGAAACTTAACAAACCATGGTTAACAGCCTGTTTTACGACATCTAAAACCATCTGATTGTTAAACAAATGTTAATATAAGAAAGAAATTATAATTTAGTTATAATTTTCTTACAGCAAATTGAAAACAAAATGTATTATTTTAGCAAATTTTAAGTGCACAATTAAAAAAAGGGATCTACTATCTAAGTTTACTGTTAAAAGTTTTAAGAATCAAAATCTTATTGCGAAGTAACATTTCACTAATACCCTCAATTAAATTTTAACAGTAGTTTTGAAGCCTTGAATGTAAACATAAAAATAAAGAAAGTTTTATTTTCCATTAATTCTAAATGTTATATCGTCTTTCACATAATTCACTCTCTACAATCTCTATACCAGTGTATCTTAATAAAAAATGTTAATATTTTAAAAGATGCTGTGTTTTTGTTAGTGATTACGAGATTTTTTTACCGATCAATGCGTAAAATTTATTACAGCAATTTATCCACTGCACAACATTTTCAAACTGGAGCTGACAATGCACATACATTTCTCTGTAAGTAGAATCTAAATAAAAATTAACACAGTCCAAATGCTCATCAACAATTTATCTGTTTTAAATGTGTATAACATTTAATAAAATGAAAGATGTAATTAGATCCATAGGTCTATTCTTCATACACAAGGAATAGTCAGAAATTAGATCTGCAGCCATACTATCATATTGCACAATCTACTTCAAATAGAAGTCACTACCTTTCTGTGTCTTTTTAATAGAGACATTGCATCAAATTCAACAGCAGCATTACATCTAGTTATAGTATCTGAGCAGCTATTTAAAAAGTGCACATTAAACTGGTAAAGTAAAGCAAGATCAATCACAAAATCAAAGTTTGCAACATTAATAAACAATTGCAATTCATCACTGGTATATACTTCAGTATTTATGCATCATTTTATGCTTCAACCGGAAACTTTCATTTACATCATTTATCTGTTAGGGTAAAATAACTGGGGGAAATCAGGTAGTTCTCAAAATAAATCCCCCAAAATCTGAACCAATTATGCATCAGTTTACAGAAAACACAATTCCTCAAATAAGTTATAAGTACATTGTATGTATATATTTGTAGAGAACCCATTTTTATAATACTTTCAAAACTTTACATTAATTTGATTGTATGTAAACTAATTATAGACACGCTTGTATTTTCCAAAACACACACAGCAATTGTTTTGGAATCAAGCATAATTACAGCAATACCTATCCATTTTATTTTGTTTTATTCATATTTTTGGATCTAGAATTGTTGGCAAGGCTAACTTTAAATGCCTTTTTCTAATTGTCCTTGAGAAAATGGCGGCAGGTTATGATGTATCCATTCCTAAAGATTGTGTATACTCCTTGGTAAGCAATTTCTGAAAATAACAAGTACTTGAAAGGCATTTCTGCCTATGACATAGACATTCTAACACTCCGCAAACCTGTATCTCATAATTTAAAAGGGGGGGGGGGGGAAAGCTGATGCCAGCAAAATAGTTTTAAAACTTTTTCATCTCAATTTAGTTGTTTCTTAATTCACCATTTTTTAACAATCAACAAGGACACAGGAGATTACACATTTTGTCAGTAACATCTCAGCTGTCAGTGTCTTAGTCTTGAGGCAGGAATAATGGTTTCAACCTGACTTTCCTGTGTATTATGAAGGGAATTTCTTTTGGAGATGGCAAAAACCAAGCCTTACCTGTTCTCTCATACGGTAGTACTTCTGAGAAGAAAAGGGAAATTATCTGTCCCGGTTAATATTTACTCTTTATTTCTAAATCACCCCAAAACATTTTAACAACTTTATCAATTGCTATCAGTAGGATAGTACAGTGCACAAATTAATTGCTGCTTTTTCTATAACAGTGCCCTCAATAATGTTTGGGACAAAGAGCCATCATTTATTTATTTATTTGCCTCTGCAGTCAACAATTTGAGATTTGTATTTTAAAAAAATCACATGTGGTTAAAGTGCACATTGTCAGATTTTAATAAAGGCCATTTCTATCATAACAAGAGATTTCAGTATAGGAGTAAAGAGGTTCTTCTGCGGTTGTATAGGGCTCTGGTGAGACCACATCTGGAGTATTGTGTACAGTTTTGGTCTCCTAATTTGAGGCAGTACAGCATAGGTTCACGAGATTGATCCCTGGGATGGCAGGACTGTCTTATGAGGAAAGATTGAAAAGACTAGGCTTGTATTCATTGGAGTTTAGAAGGATGAGGGGGTATCTTATAGAAACATATAAAATTATAAAAGGACTGGACAAGCTAGATGCAGAAACAATGTTCCCAATGTTGGGCGAGTCCAGAACCAGGGGCCAAGGTCCCAGGGAATAAAGGGGAGGCCATTTAAGACTGAGGTGAGAAAAAAAGTTTTCACCCAGAGAGTTGTGAATTTGCGGAATTCTCTGCCACAAAGGGCAGTGGAGGCCAAATCATTGGACGGATTTAAGAGAGAGTTAAGGGCCTGTCCCACTTACGTGTCCTTGGCACGCAAATTACGCGACCTCGTCGTCGCGTTGATGCGCACGGGCATCGTGTGGCCGCGCGAGGCTGGTCCCACTGAGAGGCGCGGAGGGGTATATAACCATATAACCATATAACAATTTACAGCACGGAAACAGGCCATCTCGACCCCTCTAGTCCGTGCCGAACACATAATTTCCCCTAGTCCCATATACCTGCGCTCAGACCATAACCCTCCATTCCTTTCCCATCCATATAACTATCCAATTTATTTTTAAATGATAAAAACGAACCTGCCTCCACCACCTTCACTGGAAGCTCATTCCACACAGCTACCACTCTCTGAGTAAAGAAGTTCCCCCTCATGTTACCCCTAAACTTCAGTCCCTTAATTCTCAAGTCATGTCCCCTTGTTTGAATCTTCCCTACTCTCAGTGGGAAAAGCTTTTCCACGTCAACTCTGTCTATCCCTCTCATCATTTTAAAAACCTCTATCAAGTCCCCCCTTAACCTTCTGCGCTCCAAAGAATAAAGCCCTAACTTGTTCAACCTTTCTCTGTAACTTAGTTGCTGAAACCCAGGCAACATTCTAGTAAATCTCCTCTGTACTCTCTCTATTTTGTTGACATCCTTCCTATAATTAGGCGACCAAAATTGTACACCATACTCCAGAATTGGCCTCACCAATGCCTTGTACAATTTTAACATTACATCCCAACTTCTATACTCAATGCTCTGATTTATAAAGGCCAGCACACCAAAAGCTTTCTTTACCACCCTATCTACATGAGATTCCACTTTCATGGAACTGTGCACAGTTATTCCCAGATCCCTCTGTTCACCTACATTCTTCAATTCCCTACCATTTACCATGTACGTCCTATTTTGATTTGTCCTGCCAAGATGTAGCACCTCACACTTATCAGCATTAAATTCCATCTGCCATCTTTCAGCCCACTCTTCCAACTGGCATAAATCTCTCTGTAGACTTTGAAACTCTACTTCATTACCCGCAACCCCACCTATCTTAGTATCATCTGCATACTTACTAATCCAATTTACCACACCATCGTCCAGATCATTGATGTACATGACAAACAACAGTGGACCCAACACAGATCCCTGTGGCACCCCACTCGTCACTGGCCTCCAACCTGACAAACAACCATCCACCATTACTCTCTGGCATCTCCCATTCAGCCACTGTTGAATCCATCTTGCTACTCCACCATTAATACCCAACCATTGAACCTTCTTAACCAACCTTCCATGAGGAACCTTGTCAAAGGCCTTACTGAAGTCCATATACACAACATCCACTGCTTTACCCTCATCAATTTCCCGAGTAACATCTTCAAAAAATTCAAGAAGATTAGTTAAACATGACCTTCCAGGCACAAATCCATGTTGAGTCCATGTATGTAGTTGTGCGGGGCTCCGAAATTTTTGTAGCGATCGAAATCTTCGCGCGCCACCTGCCGGTCGCGTAACTAATGGCCAAAGTGGGACAGGCCCAAGACCCTGGCGCGACGCAACGTCTCACCACCAACAGCAGCAGAAGCAGGCAAACGATCGCCGAGCTCGGCCTGGGGTTCACAGCCGTTGCGGTCCAGATCCGCCCCCACTTCTACTCCCAGAGCGGGGCCAAGACGATTGAAGATAGACACAAAATGCTGGAGTAACTCAGCGAGACCGGCAGCATCTCTGGAGAGAAGGAATGGATGGCGTTTCGGGTCATGACCCTTCTTTCAGACTCGACCCGAAACATCACCCATTGCTTCTCTCCAGAGATGCTGCCGGTCCCGCTGAGTTACTGCAGCATTTTGTGTTCATCTTCAAATGACGTAAAGCGCTCCAGACAGCTGTGCGGGCGCATGAAATCACGCGGGACCACAGGGTCGCGTAATTAACGTGCCAAGGACACGTAAGTGGGACAGGGGCTTTAGATAGAGCTCTAGGGGCACCTATTTTCTATGTTTCTATATTTTGGTTTCACCATGTAGAAATTACAGCAGTGTTTATACACAGTCCCCCCATTTAGGGCACCATAATGTTTGGGACACAGCAATGTCATGTAAATGAAAGTAGTCATGTTTAGTATTTTGTTGCATATCATTTACATGCAATGACTGCTTGAAGTCAGCGATTCATGGACATCACCAGTTGCTGGGTGTCTTCTGTGGTGATGCTCTGCCAGGTCTGTATTGCAGCCATCTTTAGCTTAAGCTTGTTTTGGGGGCTAGTCCACTTCAGTTTTCTCTTCAGCATATAAAAGGTATGCTCAATTGGGTTCAGATCATGTGATTGACTTGGCCACCATTTTTTAGCTTTGAAAAACTCCTTTGTTGCTTTATCAATTTGTTTGGGATCATTGTCTTGCTGTAGAATGAACCGCCGGCCAATGAGTTTTGAGGCATTTGTTTGAACTTGAGTAGATAGGATGTGTCTGTACACTTCAGACTTCATTATGCTACTACCATCAGCAGTTGTACCATCAATGAAGATAAGTGAGCCAGTACCTTCAGCAGCCATACAAGCCAGGACCATAACACCCCCACCACTGTGTTTCACAGATGAGGTGGTATGCCTTGGATCTTGGGCAGTTCCTTCTCTCCTCCATACTTTGCTCTTGCCATCACTCTGATATAAGTCAATCTTCATTTCATCTATCCACAAGACCTTTTCCAGAACTGTGCTTGCTCTTTTAAGTACTTCTTCGCAAACTGTAACCTGGTCATCCTATTTTTGCGACTAACCAGTGGTTTGCATCTTGCAGTGTAGCCTCTGTATTTCTGTTCATGAAGTATTCTGAGGACAATGGTCATTGACAAATCCACACCTGACTCCTGAAGAGTGTTTCTGATCTGTCGCAAAGGTGTTTGGGATTTCTCTTTATTATAGATAGAATTCTTTGTCATCAGCTGTGGAGGCCTTCCTTGGCCTGCCAGTCCCTTAGCGAATAGTAAGCTCACCAGTGCACTCTTTCTTCTTAATGATGTTCCAAACAGTAAATTTTATTAAGCCTATGGTTTGGCTGATGTCTCCAACAATTTTATTCCTGTTTCTCATTCTCATAAGTTTTGTCCTCATATTGATAAATAGCAATAAGTTTCCAAAGGTGATGGAAAGGCTGGAGGAAAGACTAGGCGCTGAGAGCTCTCTAATACCTGCATTAAGGAGGCATTTAAACACACCTGAGCAATTATAAACACCTGTGAAGCTATCTGTCCCAAACATTATGGTGCCCTGAAACGGGGGACAATGTATAAGCACAGCTGCAATTTCTACATGGTGAAACCAAAATGTATAATACCCTTCAATAAAATCTGATAATGTGCACTTTAACCACATGTGATTTTTTTTCTATTACAAATCTCAAATTGGGGAGTACAGAGAGAAATAAATAAATGACGGGTCTTTGTCCAAAACATTATGGAGGGCACTGTCCCTCTGTGACTACATCTCTAAAGAATATCATTGGCTACAAAGATTTTTAATATATTAAAGCAGCTGTGTCAATCCAAGTCTTCCTTTTTCATTTCAGATACCGTAAAATGTAGGTAGAAAATAATTAATTGTACATTTATATGGTGAATAACTTTTTGTAAGACCCAAGAGAACCAACCGTGTGAATGCAAACAACATGTCTATTGCTATGATACACATTGTTAAATGGAGTAAAATAGGTAAAATGTAACCCAGAAATTGAAATCCCATATTGTTATTTTATATAATCCATTTTATTTTATTTGTAATCATTTGAAAAATCAAATCAGTTTTAATACAGTCGATGGGTAATATTGTTTTTCAACTACTGACAAAAAAAAGCAGCAACTAATTTACATGTCTAAATTAGATAGATGGTTGCGATTTTAACTTTGACATTCTTAATCATTCTTAGTTTAGGTCTTCTTTAAAAATGCATTTTTTTCTTTAAATAATTTGGCAGTATTTCTTTGAACTCCTAGAGAAGCTTGTAAGTGGAAAAGTGAACACATTTTAATAGATTATTTTGACAACTTCATTTTAACAATGGAATATGGTTGCGTGCAAGTTCCAAATTCACCAGTCAGGAGGTGAACATCGCTCGCTGTTCAGCTAACAACATCAGTCTTTGACCCGATCCATTTTCAAGTTTAGATTACGGAAAGCTGCCAATGCCAAGCAAACATTAAATGTGCAGTTACACAAAATTGCTGGAGAAACTCAGCGGGTGCAGCAGCATCTATGGAGCGAAGGAAATAGGCGACGTTTCGGGCCGAACCCCTTCTTCAGACTGATGGGGGGTGGGGGGGAGAAGGAAGGAAAAGGGGAGGAGGAGGAGCCCGAGGGCGGGCGGATGGGAGGGTGGGAGGAGACAGCTAGAGGGTTGAGGAACGGGAGGAGACAGCAAGGACTAGCAAAATTGGGAGAATTCAATGTTAATGCCATCCGGACATTGAATTCTCCCAATTTTGCTAGTCCTTGCTGTCTCCTCCCCTTCCTCAACCCTCTAGCTGTCTCCTCCCACCCTCCCATCCGCCCGCCCTCGGGCTCCTCCTCCTCCCCTTTTCCTTCCTTCTCCCCCCCACCCCCCATCAGTCTGAAGAAGGGTTTCGGCCCGAAACGTCGCCTTTTTCCTTCGCTCCATAGATGCTGCTGCACCCGCTGAGTTTCTCCAGCAATTTTGTGTACCTTCGATCTTCCAGCATCTGCAGTTCCTTCTTGAACACATTAAATGTGCAGTTTATTGGTTTGGAGAACATGTCAAGAAATATGACATTTCTTTAAAGGAAAACACTAAGATAACAAGTATAACATGAGAAGATTTGAGTGGCTTAAAAAAAAAAATATATATCTCCAGGTTTCACAGGCAGTACCACTGAACGGTTTTATGCTTTTGAAGCAGATCCATCACCCCCTTAAAGACCATTCAATGCCATATACTAAGCACCAAGTATGTCAATCTGCAATTCACATTCCATCCATCAATATCTTAAAATTACATCAAGCCCTAATGCTTTGCATGCTAAAGTTAATTACATGTCTTCACGAAAGGCTCACCTCACCTCCCCACTCTACCTAGAGAGAGAGAAGTATACTTTTAATCATTTCATTTGAGCTAAATGTTTTCATTAAGCAAAGGGTTTGCAGTAAAAATAGTTGGAGGAAGGTTTCACTGGAAGGAATGGAAAGAAAGTCTGAGGCAGGCAAGGAGTACATTTTCCATGTGGGGTTCAGAGAAGTTCTCCTTCTCTTCTGGCCACAATAACATACATAAAGAGGCTCACAAATGAGATTTATTCAACGAGAACTGATGAAGTATGTATTTTTTTCTAAAGCAAAGTATGTTTTTTTTTCTAAAGCAGACAAACTGGCAGAACTTGATTTCCTAAGCAGATAAAGGTGTTTCATCTGCTGCGTCTTTGAATGATTTCATCAGCACATGCTTGTGGTTAGATTGGGCATTCACCCAATCAAAGATCACATTTTCATTGTAGTAATTCTATCAGTCATTTCTGGTGTTGGTTTCCATTTCAGATATCGACTTACAGCTGTTTAAAAATACTAAGTAATGGAACATGTGAAATGAAGCACAATCACGAACAATTACTTGGTGTAGTCTGAAATGCACTTTCAGGAAATAAATGCTCAGTCTTCAATTTCAGATAGTTCTCTCTGTTCTTAAATCGAGGTAGCCCTGCTCCAGAGCAATAATAATGATCACCCTTTTCTGTTCGGCAAAAACACCAGATTTACAAAATTCTAAACATGTCATATAAATTTAAGCAATAATGAAGTCATAAAATGAGAGTTTTTCAGTGAGATGAGTTACTGTGTCATTAGGTTTGGTGGTGGGGGTGGAATAGTTTAGTTTAGAGATACAGCAAGCTGAATGAAGTAATTTAAAATTCT
This sequence comes from Amblyraja radiata, assembly GCF_010909765.2. NCBI lineage: Eukaryota > Metazoa > Chordata > Chondrichthyes > Rajiformes > Rajidae > Amblyraja > Amblyraja radiata. Next base: position 18,801,393 of record NC_045970.1, read on the forward strand.
ATGTATCCGAGAATAAATTTTCAGTTAATAGACGCATTTTGTTCTGAAGGTTGAAGGAACTTAGTTGGGAAGATAGATTACTGTCTGTGCGCACACAAATTTACTTATTTTAAACACGTATAATTAGAAATAGTTTCCTACAATTTTTATTCATTTTCTGAATGCAGCAGTTACTGGTATTAGTCGTTCAAATCTAACTGTCGTTGTGAAGATGGTGGGCAACAAGGTTTTTGAACTGCCAGTCATTTTGGTGAAGATACTCCCATATTGGTATTTGGCAGGGAGTTCCAGGATTTAGCATCATCAACAGGAATGGCAAAACACTTACAAGTCAGTATGGTTTATGATTTGAAAGAGAATTTGTAGGCAATGAGATTCCTATGACCTTGCTCCTATTGTCTCTCTTAGTGGCAGAAGTTGCAGGTTTGGCAGGTGTTGTTGAAGTAGCCTGGACATGTAACTACAGTAGATAGTACATTTTGTAAATGGTGCATACTGCAGCTAAGATTAGACAGGTTACCAATCAAGTGAACAGCTTTGTCCTGTATGTTGCTGAACCTTTTGAACATTGCTGGGAGTTGCACTCATCCAGCTAACCTGGGCAGTATGTTCTTAATTCTATGTCCCTAAGATAGCGGAAACGTTTTTCAGGGTGTGAGAATAAGCAGCATGTGAACTGCTCTTGTAATAACATTATTCATATGATAGGTTCATTTAAGTTTTAGATACCTAACGGTCCACCTCCAGTATGTTGATGGCGAGGGACTCACTGGTGGTCATGCCAATGACTTGAGATACCACCCAGGAAACTGAAGAACCACTACAACCATTTCCTGTGTTGTAATGATTTATTTTCAACACTTTAACCTGCTATCTTTATGCAGGATATTACTCCAATCATTGAATCATTGACCATTAGCTGGGCTTCTCATCGCCTCACTTGATCAAATGTAGTTAACATAAAGGGCAATCATTCTCACTTGCTCTCTGAAATCCACCTTTTAGATCCACCTAGGGACAATGGCTGCAATGATATCTGGAGCCAAATGGTTCAGGTAACATTGAACTTCATCTGTGAAGAAGTGCCAGTGAAAACAACATCTTCTGCAACCGCCACTGTTTGAAGGATTTGTCCTACCTTGCATGGACAGGACATAGTGTGCAATTTTTCCATGTTGCCATATAGATGCCAATGTTGTATCAATACTAGAACAATTGGTTGGTGGCAGAGCTAGTTTCGGGAATGCATTACCTTGACACCATCACTGAGTCTGGCTGTACAGCTTTTGTTGTATCCAGAACTCAGAGCAGATTCTAGATGTTGCATGAAATGAATTGGTTTGGCTGAAGACAAGCTTTTGTGTTAGTGGGAATATCAGGAGGACACGGAAATAGATAATTCAACAGTTTTATTGCAAATATGTCAACCTTATCTTCACGTGCTGGCCCCGATCTCTGGTGCGTCTGACCTACCAGTGGGACAATATTTTTAATAAGGATTGTGATGGTGGTCTGGGATTGTTATCAAATTGTTGCTTGATGTGCTATTGGACAATTCTTCTAATTTAAGTACCAGATGAAGTGAGTATAGCCTGTCCCGCTGAGTTACTCCAATTTTTTTGTGTCTATCTGAGTCAAGATTAACTTTGTTGGGAATTACTTTGCCATGTCAATGACAGTTAAGAATCAAGCAGGACTGTGGATCTGAAGTCATACAAAATCCATCAGTGCAAAAGACATCAACGAATGATAAAGACCTTTACTGCCACCATGATAAAGACCACCTTTATTAAAAAAAAACTCTAAATTATTTAATTCATAACTAAAGAACTTATTTCATGAATCTGGGTTGTTTAAATTGGCCTTGAGATTACTAGTCTGATAATATACCTTCATTCCCTCTGCACACCACTACCTTTACTGCTATCATATATATAATATAGCACCCTCCATAATGTTTGGGACAAAGACCCAGCATTTATTAATTTGCCTCTGTACTCCACAATTTGAGATTTGTAATAGAAAAAAAATCACATCTGGTTAAAGTGCACATTGTCAGATTTTATTAAAGGCTATTTTTATACATTTTGGTTTCACCATGTAGAAATTACAGCTGTGTGTATACATAATACCCCCATTTCAGGGCACCGTTATGTTTAAAATCTGACAATGTGCACTTTAACCACATGTGATTTTTTCTATTACAAATCTCAAATTGTGGAGTAGAGACAAATAAATAAATGATGGGTCTTTATCCAAAACATTGTGGTGGGCACTGTATATAATACAATTTACGTAATGTTGTCTTCATATAAAATGTATTATGGTGCCAATCTAACACTAGTTTTTCATTTAGGACTAAATATGATAAATTTCGACAGTCTTCACTTTGCTGTAAAAATATGGTGTTTTTATTTGTAGGTAAAACATGGTGAGTAAGGAACCAAGTAAATGCCAACTCACAAGTAAGGAAAATGAAACTGAGCAAGAGGCATCACCAGCATTGGAAATGAAATATGCTCTGGATCCAAATAGGCAGATTAGAAAAAGGAATAAAGCATTACAGGTGAGATTTAAAGATATCCGTGAGGCTCAGAATGAACAGGAGAAGAGACTTGCTGCAACACAGCAAATGGACCAAAAAACGATGAAAGCTATTTCTTATAAGGCAGCTTATCGCAAATACATGACAGTGCCTGCACGAAGGTCAATTCCAAATGTTACCAGAAGCACAGGTGTGCAAACATCACCTGACCTCAAGAAACGCTATCAGACATTCCCTTTGGAAAGGAAGAAAGTAAATGTCATTAAAATTGCCCCCACTTTAGAAACATTCAGGCGACAAAACAATGGTTTGGCATTTGAAATTAAAGATAATAACCTCAATAAAGACTTCGGAGCACGTACCATAAGTAGTACAAAGAAAAGCAGTCAGAAGAGTCCGGATACCAGCAAACTGAATGAACAAGCCGGCAGTGTGAGATTGGATGCTTCCAGCAACAAAGACCAAGAAATACACAGTTGCACTGAAGACTCACTTCAAATAGTAAATTTGACAGATTCTAACCCACCTGAGGAAAATTACCAACAGTGCAATATAACAACATATGATCAGGTGTCTTCAAGAAATCAGAAATGTAATCAAACTGAGCTGCAACTAACAGATTTCACTTCCTTCCATTTAACAGAAAGCAACTGTGAACTTACTCAGTCTGATCCCTCAACTCCCTTTACACAGGACTCCTCAGAAAATGTGGCGACCTGCGAAGTGCATGAAAGAACTTTGCACCCAGCCAGTCAGCAACCTAAATCGGTGTATGGTCAACTCTGTTCAGTACAGTCTCCACAAAAGGAAGAGCTCTCCGAATCCACTGTGTCAAACATTGCACCTAGAGATGAAGATCAGTCTAATCAAACAGCAGTATCAGTAATGGAGTCAGATCAACAAATTGTACCTCTTACAGAACCTGTGGATCTGAAATCTCAGCTGCAAATAATGGAAAATCTGATCAGTTCCAGTCAGGAAACCATTAAGGTGTTGCTTGGGGTTATTCAAGAATTAGAGAAAGGCGAAGCCCTCAGAGAAGGGTAAGACAATACAAAATTATTTATAAATGTTAGTTTACAAAAGAATGTCTAAATAATGGAAGTCATGCAGAGATATATTGCAATATTATCTGAGATCCAGTGTAAAAATAATTAACTAATGCATGCTGTATAATACTGATTTCACAAAGTATGAGATTCATCATGATTCTCAAAAGTCTTAAGTTTTATTCATTAAAACAAAGAGAACTAACAAATAACAAATAGCAATTATCCTCCTCAGGGCAAGAATTAGCGAATGCAATGCACAGACTGTGATCTGCAGTTACACTGCCAATTGTGCTGCATTACAAAATGTTATGAAGGTCATCGACAAAATAAACTATTATACAAGCTTAAATGCATGGAATTCTGATTATGTAGCACTGAATATTAAATAGGAAAAATCCATATATTCTTAACATTTAAATGATGGGAAAATTGCAGGACATTGCATTGCTGTTAGTGCAAATTGAAAGTGGGATAAGATGATTACTGAAGGAATTATTGCATCTCCAAACTGGAAAATCAGCCCAGACAATAGCACAGGTATAATAATCATTTTAGCTACAGTCAATCGCTTTATTTTCTCCAAATGAAGGAAAAGCTGTTTCAAAAGTATAGGTGAAAATAATTATCTGTGATTCTATTTTATATATTTTTTAAAAAGAATTGCATAATCAGTGCTGTTTCCATTTTAAACAACTGCAAAATAAGCACAGGATTCCTGTTCTCACTACCAACCAAATCAATACAGATCATTAATTTCCAACAGACAGAAAATTCTCCACTTTCCAGTTCTGAAGGTGAAAATGTTCAACACTACATAACTATAAGCTGAGAGGAGGAAAGTTTAATGGAGATATGTGGGGCAAGATTTTTTTACACAGAGTGGTAGGGGCCTGGAATGCATTGCCAGCAGGTGGTGGTGGGGGCAGATACAATGGTGGCATTTAAGAAGCTTTTAGATAAGCACATGGAAGTGCAGAGAATAGAGGGATGTGGATCATGCAGGCAGATGCTATCAATTTAACTATGCATCATGTTCAGTACAAACATTGTGGGGTGAAGGGCCCATTCCTGTGTTGTACTGTTCTATGTTCTATCTATTTACCCTCCCCCCCCCCCCCCCCATCTCCTTTTCTCCAATTTAAAATGTCCTTTTTATCTCTCTTTCCAAGTTCCAATGAAGGGCCTGACATGAAACATCAACTCTTTCTGTCGATGTTTGCTGACCTGCTGTGTTCACAGGATTTTTTGTATTTGTGGCAAATGATGATGCTACTGATGGCTTGTTGGATGGACCTGCAGCTGTGAGTTTCAACAGATTGCAGAGCATGTAGGGTGAGGAAGTATTAGTAGATCGAGTGGTTTGGGAGGAGGAAGAGGGAAATTAGAAAGGTTAAGGGAAATTGGAATGGAATGGAATACTTTATTGTCACATGTGACAAGGCACAGTGAAACGCTTTGCTTGCTTACACAATGTATATAAAATTGGAGCATTAAAGTATATAAAATTGGAGCATTAAAGCAGAGAAGTACAGCTAAGCTGGATCCAACCATCTCTGCTTCCCTTCAGATTACCTTGGCCAAGGGTGCACAAATATATAAATTGGAGCAAATAACAAAGTGCTGGAGGAACACAACGGGCCAGGCAGTATCTATGGAGGGAAATGCATAGATGACGTTTCAGGCCGGGTTCTTACTTCAAATTGCTGTCTCCATACTTTAATTTTTGATTACATCCCAGGCATGAGGCTCGATGCAAGGTTGCAGAACAGCACTTCACCTTTAGTCCAGGCACATTGCAGCCTTTTCGACTCAATAATGAATGAAAAAGCTTCATGAGGCTCCTGTTCTCTGAATCAGTAGGAACGTTGATTCATATGTTTTCTCTCTCTATTAGCAGCCCCACTGGCTTTGCATTCCCTGCAGTATACATTTTTCAGCTTTTCCATCATTGATTTGTGTTTCCTCTCTCCCTCGTCTCATCTTCCTAATCAAAAACAGAAAAGGCTGGACATACTGTGCATGTCAGGTAGTATCTGTGGGCAGCAAAACCAAAAATGGGCATGTTTAAGAGGAATTTTACATATTTAACAGTTTCATATGGTTTAAACAGCTCAGTTTTGGAAATTAAAATTCGCCATAAGTTTTTAATTGTATTATTTTAAATTCAATTTGTGGACATTATTGTCCATGTCTGGCTGTCCTTGCGAAGATGATCCTTGCTTTGTCACCCATATGGTAAAAATGCAGTTACAATGCAGTGTCAACTTAATAAAGCAGCACTTTTAAGGACAGTTAAGAGTGCCATTACAGTGGAAATGGAATTACCCACATGGCTGGTCAATTAAGTGCGACAAGACTCTTTCCATAAAGAACTGTAATTAATTAGATAATGACGGCATTTTAGCAATTTTACAGTCACCATTATCTATACTAGTATCTAATTAATTCAAATTCTGAAATTTCCTTGCCAAGATCTGAAGCCTCGTGGATCAAAAATACCTGACTTATGAAACTACACTAAATAAAGAGCTCTGTTCAAACTAAATTCAATATTATTTGTCTTATTCATTGGCAATGTTTCGTACAAAACTCAGTGCTACACATCCTAAAGTGCTCCACCTTCATAGTCAACATTGGTTCCTGGTTAAGGAACATTTTCAATGTAAAAATTCTGATACGCTTTCAAATCGCTTTACTCTTATACCTTTCACTATTCCTGTAATCTATTCCAGTCTAATAATCCCCTGGAGATCAACACTCCTTTGGTCAACGCCTGTTGATCATTCTCAAATTTAACTGTTCTGCTTTTGTCAGTCGCACATTCGGATAACGACCAAAAAATCTGAAATTCTATCCTTAAACCTCACAGCCTCTTTACATCTCTTTCCATCTTTAAAATGCACCTTAAAATCTATTGCATAATTCAACGTTTTGGTAGTAAGGGCTTTTAGCGAAGATTTTTTTGTGACGTGAATGTTGCTGGCAAGGCCTAAATTTATTTCCCTTAGAAGACGATGGCGAGCTACCTTCTTGAAAAGCTGAATTTGTAGTTAGCTTAGTTAGCTTTAGAATTTTGGTCCAGCAATGATAAAGGAACAACAATATCTCCAAGTCAGGATTGTGTCCAACATGAATGGTAACCTGCACTTGGTGATATTCACAGCACCTTTAGTTTAGAGATACAACGCGGAAATAGGCCCTTCGGCCCACCGGGTCCGCGCCAAACAGTGATCCCCGCACACTATCCTACACGCACTAGGGACAATTTACACATACACCAAGCCAATTAACCTACATACCTGTACGTCTTTGGAGTGCGGGAGGAAACCGAAGATCTCGGAGAAACCCACGTGGTCATGGGGAGAACGTACAAACTACGTACAGACAGCACCAGCACCTGTTGTCAGGATCAAATCCGTGTCTTCGGCACTGCAAGCACTGTAAGGCAGCAACTCTATCGCTCCGCCATCGTGGCCGCGTTAAAGCTGCTGTACCAGAATTTCCAGCAGGTGGCATTAATGTATGTGAACAAAATACAGTCCAGTACAGTGGTCGCCCTAAGAGCACCAAGTGCCCTTGTCCATCTTGTTACGAGAGGTTCAAGCTTTAAGAGGGAGGTTATGCATGGAACTGCAATGCTTTTTGTAGATGGTATATACTGCAGCCAGGGTACCAAAGGGAATGAAAGTTGAGAGTGGTAATTCGTTAGCATTCAGTCCAATTGTATTGTCACAATTGTACAAGCTTCCGTGTACTTTGAGTTGCACATCTACACAAGGTGATCGTATTCCATAATACCCCTGACTTGTGCCATATAAATACTAGAGAGACCTTATGATGTTAGGGAATGAGTTACTCACAGCCAATTTCTGTAGCTACCATATGTACATGTTCCAGTTAGACAGTTCTTGTCACTAACGATTCCCACCATGTTGCTGGAGGGGGATTTTGCAATGCCCATTCCATTGAACATTAAGGGTACATATCCACTTTTGAGCTGCCAGATAAGTTGTGAATAGATATTCACTCAATTTCATATAACTGCAGGTATGCACAACACAGATAAAGGTGTTCTCGGAGTGAAGACGAATCACAAATTGGTGATGGCCACCAAAATCTACCTTGTCCTTATCAATATGTCATCTGTCCCTTGGTGTCAATTTTTGTTTGGTTACATCTTTGAAGCACCTTGTGATGTTTTGGTATGTTAAAGACATGATATAAATTGTTCATGAGTTTGTTTTAGAACTGCAAGTTTAGAATTTAAAAGGCTGCATTTTACATTGACAATTCATAACAAATACATCTTGACCTTTTTTAATGCTCTTTCTGGACAGGGGAGGGGAGGGAAGGGAGAAAACATTGAATTAGATCCACAAATATATGCATACTCAAAGAATGAAATTGTAGAGCATTTAATTAATGTATGCATCCTTTGAATAATGTTACACCAAATTTAAATCAGAAGAACTGTTTACAATGCAATTGTACATAGCTCTATTAAAGGACAGATGACATATTTTGTGCTGCCCAGTGATATGGGAAAAGTCCTACTAGTGCACTCTCATTCTGTCTAATAATTACATCTGATAATTCTTATAATTAAAATGAACAATTTCACAATAACTACTTGCTAAATACGCCACGCAAAACTTTTTTTTAAAGTTAAACAGCTGTGCTCCCAGAAATAAAATTCCTGTTCTTTTCAAACAAACAAAATCTGTACTATTGTAAGCACTGAGAATATTATTATATTGACAGCCATTTTAAATGCAATAACATTAAGGAGAAATACAAATGTTTGTTTCAAAATACACATTAACACTATCTTTTGTTGCTAGCGATCTTCAATAATTCTAAAATTTAAGTTTCATGGCTGCCTAAGGGGCACTACAAATTGCAAATGCAATATTGCTTACGATATTTCTATTTCTTTGGGGAAATTGTTTTCAACCTCCAACCACAGAAATCTGTTCTATTGAGAAGAGAAAACATGAATATTATAGCTCTGACATGTACTAATACTTTCATGTCTGACCTTTCGAGTGTGAGAATTATTGTTTTTCCTCTAGTTTAGATTCCTTCCTGAAAAAATACATGATATTTTTCTTTTCTAAGATTCCTTTGTTCGGAATTGTTATCTACCATAAGGCTGTAATTAAATGTGGACAAAAATTAACCATGCAGTGCAGCTATTGTTGCTCATCATTGTTAATACATTCCACGATTTTCCTGAAAATTAAGATTACACTTTTGAGCGGTAATTGATTGAATGGATTTGCCTGGCTTTTAATAGACCAGATATATACCGGCAATTATTTTGGAGGTGACTGGATTGATTATTGGCTAGATTGCAAAACTACAAAGATTGCAAATCACTCCGAAAATAGCACCACACACCCAACCTGTCCAAGTCACCCTGCATCCTCAAAGCATCCTTCTTCACAGTTCACACTGACACCCAGCTTTGTGTCATCTGCAAATTTGCTAATGTTACTTTGAATCCCTTCATCTAAATCATTGATGTATATTGTAAATAGCTGCGGTCCCAGCACCGAGCCTTGTGGAACCTCACTAGTCACTGCCTGCCATTCTGAAAGGGACACGTTAATCCTTACTCTTGGCTTCCTGTCTGCCAACCAATTTTCTATCCATGTCAGTACCCTACCCCCCAATGCCATGTGCTTTAATTTTGCCTACTAATCTCCTATGTAGGAACTTATCAAATGCTTTCTGAAACTCCAGGTACACTACATTCACTGGCTCTCCCTTGTCCATTTTCCTAGTTACATCCTCAAAAAACTCCAGAAGATTAGTCAAGCATGATTTGCCCTTTGTAAATCCATGCTGATTGGACCGATCCTGTTACTGCTATCCAAATGTGCCGCAATTTCATCTTTTATAATTGACTCCAGCATATTCCCCACCACCAATGTCAGGCTAACTGATCTATATTTCCCTGTTTTCTCTCTTCCGCCTTTCTTAAAAAGTGGAATAACATTAGCTACCCTACAATCCACAGGAACTGATCCTGAATCTATAGAACATGGGAAAATGATCACCAATGCACCCATAATTTCTATAGCCACTTCCTTAAGTACCATGGGGTGCAGACCATCAGGCCTTGGGATTTTTCAGCCAATTTCCTGCTGAATGTGAATTACCTTCAGTTCCTCCGTCACCCTAGATCCTCTGGCCACTAGTACATCAGGGAGATTGTTTGTATCTTCCTTTGTGAAGACGGATCCAAAGCACCTGTTCAACTCGCCATTTCCTTGTTCCCCATAATAAATTCACCTGTTTCAGTCTTCAAGGGTCCAACTTTGGTTTTAACTATTTTTTTTCTTCTTCACATACCTAAAGAAGCTTTTGCTATCCTCCTTTATATTCTTGACTAGCTTACCTTCGTACCTCATCTTTTTCCCCATATTGCCTCTTTAGTTATCTCCTGTTGGTCTTTAAAAGTTTCCCAATCCTCTGGCTTCCCGCTCATCTTTGCTATGGTATACTTCTTCCCTTTTATTTGTATACTGTTCTTGACTTCCCTTGTCAGCCACTGTCGCCCCTTACTCCCCTTGGAATCTTTCTTTCTCTTTGGAATGAACTGATCCTGCACCTTCTGTATTATTCCGAGAAATACCTGACATTGTTGTTCCACTGTCATCCCTGATCGGGTATCTTTCCAGTCAACTTTGGCCAGCTCCTCCCTCATGGCTCCATAGTCCCCTTTGTTCAACTATAATACTGACACTTCCGATTTTCCCTTCTCCCTCTCAAGTCAAGTCAAGTTTGTTCGTCACATACACATACGAGATGTGCAGTGAAATGAAACGTGGCAATGCTCGCGGACTTTGTGCAAAAAGACAAACAAACAAACAACCAAACAAACTACAAACAGAATGGAACAGAATCACATATTCTTTGTGGGCGGAAGGAAAAAGAGGGAACAAGCAGCAATTTAAAAAAAAGCAGTAGAGTGGTACAGTAAAGTTAGTCCCTGGTGAGATAGGAGTTTACAGTCCGAATGGCCTCTGGGAAGAAACTCCTTCTCAACCTCTCCGTTCTCACAGCATGGCAACGGAGGTGTTTGCCTGACCGTAGCAGCTGGAACAGTCCGTTGCAGGGGTGGAAGGGGTCTCCCATGATCTTATTGGCTCTGGGGTTGCACCTTCTGATGTATAGTTCCTGCAGAGGGGCGAGTGAAGTTCCCATAGTGCGTTCGGCCAAACGCACTACTCTCTGCAGAGCCTTCTTGTTCTGGGCAGAGCAATTCCCAAACCAAATTGTAATATTTCCGGACAAGATGCTTTCCACAGCCGCTGCGTAGAAGCACTGGAGGATCCTCGGAGACACTCTGAATTTCCTCAATTGCCTGTGGTGGTAAAGACGCTGCCTTGCCTTACTCACGAGTGCTGCGGCGTGTGATGTCCATGTCATATCCTCAGAGATGTGGGCTCCCAGGTATTTAAAACAGCTCACCCTATCCACAGTATCCCCATTTATCCTCAATGGTGTGTACTTCCTCGGATGATGTGCCCTCCTAAAGTCCACGATCAGCTCCTTCATTTTTTTGATGTTCAAGAGGAGGCTGTTGTCCTGACACTAGAGTGCCAGATCAGCCAACTCCTCCCGGTAGGCCTTCTCATCGCTGTCTGAGATCAGGCCCACCACCACAGTGTCACACTCTCAAATTGTTGCTTAAAACTTATCATATTATGGTCACTACCACCTAATGGCTCCTTTACCTCGAGTTCCCTTATCAAATCCGGTTCATTACACAACACTAAACCAAGAATTGCCTTATCCCTGGTACAAGCTGCTCTATGAATCCATCACGGAGGCACAAACTCCCTTTCTTGGGGTCCAACAGCAACCTGATTTTCTCTGTCTACCTGCATGTTGATATCTCCCATAACAACCGTAGCATTACCTTTATGACATGCCAATTTTAACTCTTGATTCAATTTGCACGCTATATACAGGCAACTGTTTGGGGGCCTGTAGATAACTCCCATTAGGGTATTTTTACCGTAACCATTCAATTCTATCCATACTGACTCTACATCTCCTGATCCCTCTCGCAAGGGACTGAATTGCATTCCTCACCAACAGTGCTACCCCACCCCCTCTACCCACCCGTCTGTCTTTTCGATAGGCGTATACCCTTGAATATTCAGTTCCCAGCCCTGGTCCTCTTGCAGCCATGTCTCAACATCATACTTGCCAATTTCTAACCGAGCCTCAAGCTCATCCAGTTTATTTCCTATACTTTATGCATCCATACATAATACTTTTAATCCATTACTCCCCTCACCCTTCACATCCTTTCACTTGGCCATAGTCTCCTATCCCTTCCTGAGCTTTCTGCCCCGTTAATTCTGGTGTCTTTCTTAACTTTTCTTATACTCTCTTTTCCCTTTAACTCCATCCTTATATATCCAGTTTGTCTCCCCCCCCCCCCCCCCCCCCCCCCCCCCCACAATTTAGTTTAAACCCACCCGTGTAGCAGTGGCATACCTGCCTGCCAGAATGCTGGTTTCCCCCCCCCCCCCCCTAAGTCACAGAGTCACACAGCACAGAAACAAGCCCTTTGGCCCGACCAAGATGCTCAATGTACACGTCCCACCTGCCTGCATTTGGCCCATATACCTCTGAAATGTTCCTATCAATGTACCAGTCCAAATGCGTTTTAAATATTGTTATGGTACCTGCCTCAACTACCTCCTCTAGCAGCTCGTTCCATGTACCCACCACCCTCGATGTGAAAAAGTTTCCACGTAGGATTACATTAAACCTTTCCCCTCTCACCCTAAACCTATGTCCTCTGGTTCTTGATTCGTCTACTCAAGGTAAAACACACTGTGCATTCACCCTATCTATTCCCCTCATAATCTTATGCATCTCTATAAGATAATTTTTCATCCTCCTGCACTCCACGAAATGAAGTCCTAACCTGCTCAACCTCTCCCAATATCTCAGGCCCTCAAGTCCTGGTAACATCCCCGTAAATTCTATCTGCACTCTTTCCTGCTTACCAACATCCTTCCTATAGCAGGGTGACTAAAACTGAACACAATACTCCACAATTCTCCAAATGCCCCTCACCAGCATCTTGTACAGCTGTAACATAACATCCCAACTTCCATGCTCAATACCCTGACTGATGAAGGCCAATGTACCGAAAGCCTGCTTCACCTATCACTTTCAAGGAACAATGTACTTTCACTCTTTGATCCGTCTGCTCTACAACACTCCCCAGGGCCCTGCCATTCATTGTAAAGTCCTGCCTTGGTTTGACTTCACAAAATGTAACACCCCATTGATCTGCATCAAACTCCATTAACCATTCCTTAGCCCACTTGCCCAACTGCTTTAGATCCTGCTGGAATGCTTGATAATTCTACGATACCACCCTCTTTAATGTAATTAGCAAACTTATTAATCATGTCATGTATATTATCATCCAAATCGTTGATTTAACCACAAGCAGTAATGGGCCAAGCATTGATCCCTGAGGCGCAACACGAGTCACAGGCACTTGAGTCCACCATCACCCTCTGCTTCCTTCCACTAAGCCAATTTTCTATCCAGTTGGCTAGCTCCCCCAGGATCCCATGCAATATAACCTTCCAGAGTAGCCGATCAGATGCCCTGCTGAAGTCTATATAAACAACATCTATGGCTTTGCCCCCAACCTTTTTGGTTACTTTTTCCAAAAACCTTTATCCTATTCATAAGACACAATCTCCCATGCACAAAACCATGCTATCTCCTAATCAGCCCCTATCTACCCAAATGCATAGATATCGTATCCCTCAGAATTCTTTCCATTAACTTGCTTACCACAGATGTTAGGCTCAGAGGTCTCTTGTTCCCAGACTTTTCCTTGCAACCCTTCTTAAACAGAGGCACAACATTAACCACCCTCCGATTTCCGGCACCTCACATTTGTCTAACGATGATTCCTATATCTCAGCCAGGACTTCTGCAATTTCTTCTCTATCTTCCCAGTGTCCTCGGATATATCTGATCAGACCTAGGAGATTTATCCATCTTCATATGCATTAGGACGTCCCGCACCTCCTCGACCATACTACGGCCAGTCCTCAAGAAATCTTCATTAACTGTCCCGTTCCCCAGTCTTCATGTCTTTCTCCATGGTCAGAACAGAGGAGAAATGCTCATTGAGGACTTTGCCCATCTCCTACAGCTCCTCACAGAGATGACCGCTTTTGTTTCTGAGGGGCCCTATTCTCTCTCTCTTTCGTGTAGTTTTACCATGATGATGTACTGATAATGGTAAGACGATACTGCATGTGATAAGACTGCACTTTCATAGCATACCATCTCTGCTTAACACAAGTGAATCTTACGTTTAACTTCACCAGAGTGGTTCTACTCCTGGTGTGCTCTTCTGTGTTCCTTGTTGAACTACGGTTGATTGCCTGATTTGAATTACAATGATAAAGTGAGGATTAAACTGGTCTGCAAGAGCAGAGATTGTGGGCAAATATAATTCTGCTGTTACTAATATTCAAGTTCAAGTTCAAATTTATTTGTCACATGCACCATGAGGTGCAGTGAAATGTAATTTACCCAGCAGCGTTAGAATTAAAAAAGGACACAATACACATCATAATTCAACACAGACATCCACCACAGCATTCCTCACAGATGCCAGGTTTTGAACTGCTAGATTCTTTTGGAATCTATCCCTTTTAGCATGGTGGTAGCACCACAAGTATATTATAGAGCCCTCATTATGCTGAAAGGACCACCTCCACAAATGTATTCAATCAATTACCTCTCCGTAATTTAATCTCAAAGGTCACCCTTACCAATAAATCATGGACAGGTATATTTGTGATATACACGGTGATGAAGATGAGGTCAAGCATGCCTTTTCTTTATGTTGATTTTCTCGCATTCTGTCGTAGTTCAGAAGAAAAAGGGGCAGTGCTTCCTCCATTTGGAGAATCTAGAAATGGAGAGCAGAGTGCCGGGACAATGCAGTTTCTTGGACTTGGGGGTACAGGATCAACAATGATCCTAATGAGTTGTAGAAGAAGTTTAAGGGTTCCAAGTACCAACTCTAATGTTCCTATAGCTAGATTTAATTTAAATAATTTAATTTAAATAATTACATTTAACTGACCCAGCTACCAGAGTAAATTTGAACCTAAATCTACATTATTAGTCTAGGATTCTGAATTATTAGTACCTTGAACACTTTAATTAAAAGTATTAGATCTATCATCGGTATTTGTAAAAACTGAAGATTTTTGCTTAATTTAGAGCAGGACAACCAAACTGAAAACATAAAACAAAATATCCATTTTACATTATACCTATTTTATCGGAAATTAATTTTATTTCTAATTATTTTGTAATTTTTCTCTGGAAACTAATTTTAGTCTAGTTTTAGACCATAATGTTCAATTTTACTTTACAGTCTTTCCTACAGAACGGGACAAGATACTGCAAACTGTGACACCTGTCGAAACAGCGCATGCATTATTTATAGGTAAGCTACCGAACAAGGCAAAATAACAATTTCTGATTTCAAGATAATTACGTATCTACAACTAAACTATATCTCCCTTAATTCTGTGCAAGCGTTTGAGCATATGCACATCACAATATGCAGATTCAGTTAAAAGTGCTTTATGATTCCTGCATGTAGAAAATATAATGTGTGACATTCTTCTTCTAGACCACTAAATAACAGCTTGCTTCCACTCCAATTTCACGGGATCTGATGAGGCTAAAGTAGGACCACAGAATCTGCCACAGGTGGGGCAAGAGGCACTTGATGTGGCAGGTTGCAGGTTGGGAGACGGTGCGCTCCTTCTGCCACTAAAGTGTGTTCCTGAATAAGATTTACAATGCTCAATGCCATTCCAATGTGCTCAATACCATTTTAACAGCTATTTGTGGTCCATGTCATTTTAAAAGCTACTTACTTGTCTGCTTTGAGCAGTGACGGGCCAAGGATTCCTATGTCACTGGGGATGTAACACTTCTTGAAACAAGAGATTAAGAACATCCTTGACCTTTTTTCTTGTTCATCTGGTAACCTCTTGCTGCATCGGCACAGAATATACTGTTCTGCCATCAGACACATGTAGAACGTGGCCTACAAATTTAATCTAGTGGTGTTCATCTGGAGATGATTTCAGGTTTCAAAATAAACATAAAAATACATGATCTGGACATTATCAGGTTGCTGGTGTTAAGAGCTAGCTGTGCATCACATGGCTACCATGTTTATTATATTATAACTGACCAAATTCATGCGCAAATAATTTTTTACCTGTATTTATTTATTCACAAGATGCTGGCTAAAATAACATTTATTGCCCATCCTTAAATCCCTCAGATCTAGGCCTGTAAAGAGTTAATCACATGGCAGTGAGCCTGGGGTCACATACTGGACAGATTGGGAATGGGTGAAAAGAGCATAGATGAACTAGATGGGGTTTTTTAAACAACCCATTAGTTTTTTGCTAAAACTACCATTTTAAGCCAGAATAATTGAAGAAACATAATTTAAATTCCCCTGTTACCCGAACAGAATTTGAATTTAAATCCACAGGCCAAAAGTCCTGTAACCAATCCAATAACATATCTATTGTGCATCTTCTGTACATCCGTGAGACCAAGCGCAGGCTCGGCGTTCGCTGAACACCTCCGCTCAGTTCGCATTAACCTACCTGATCTCCCAGATGCTCAGTACTTTAACTCCTCCTCCCAGTCCCAATCTGACCTTTCTGTTATGGGCCTCCTCCATTGTCATTCCTCATTTTCAGTGAGGCCCAGTGCAAATGGGAGGAACAGCACCTCATGTTTCGCTTGGGTAGCTTACACACCAGCGGTATGAACATTGACTTCTTTAATTTCAAATAGCCCTTGTTTTCCCTCTCTCTCCATTCTCTCCCTCTTCCCAGTTCTCCCACCAGTCTTATTGTCTCCAACCACATTCTATCTCTGTAATTTGATGCTTCATGAACGCTGGCAATCTCATTTCATTCCACTCGTGCTTGTGTAATTGTCTTATCTATCTATATCTTCTATATATATTACTAAAACTCTCATCTTGTCTGTGTGTGTGTTTGTTTGCGCTTGTGCTTTTCATGGCCTGAACTACGCCAAAATGGTACATGATAGCGCTACAATTTTTGGACCACCTTACTCGCCATTGACCTGTGGCGCGGTGTATAGTTTCGTTCAGATTGATGTTATATTTTACAAGTTATTCACATTTTTAACTTTACAAAATCCCAATTTGAGAAAAATGTCTTCCTTCTGCACTGGCAGTTACAGCTATGATGTCACAATGGGATTGTAGCCCTGTCTGCTACAATGTTGCAATTCCAGGACACTGAGTCCTGCTAGCCCTAGCAAGAGTAATTGCATTTTTTTTAAAGTTTAAAATGAGGGAGGGTGAATAAGGGGAAATGAGCAGCCACTGCGCAGTTGGGGGGGGGGGGGGGGTATGGGTGAGCAGTGGAATATTGCGTTGGTGGAACGGGTTGCATTGGGGGAACGGGTGAGTGGTCGAATATTGCATTGGGGAATGGGTTGTGTTGGGGTACCAGGCCTCCTGTGTGACAGGGACCCAACGGGTTCCACTTGGTCTAGTATAAATTACTAAAATTCTCATCTTGTTTGTTTCTATGTGTGTGCGCGTGTTTGTGATCTCTGATTCGGTGATGTCCTCAAATTACGCCAAAACGGTGCACGATAGCACTACAATTTTTGGACCACCTTACTCACAAGTGTCATGTGGTGGTTTGTATCACCACATTCTGATTTCATTCTGATTGATGTTATATTTTACAAGTTATTCACAATTAAAATTAAAAAAATTAAACAGCGCCCCCACTTGCCCGTAGCAGTGTATGATGTCACAATGGGATCTCATTTACATAAACTGCCCATTCATTTACAAAATAAAATTGAGATTTTCATTGTGGGGGGTGGGGGTGGGATTGGGGGGGGGGGGGGGGGGGGAATGAATGCCGACGCCGCTCCCCCCAAAAAAAAACATTGCGGTTTTCATTGTGGGGGTGTGAAATATGGTAATAGGGGAAAGTTGGGGGCTACGGGTGAGTGGTGGAATATTGTGTTAGAAGAACGGGTTGCGTTGGTGGAACAGGTGAATGGTGGAACAGGTGAAAGGTGGAATATTGCATTAGGGAAAACGGGGCCCAACGAGTCCCACGGTCTAGTTTGTAAATAAAGCCTGAGGTTATTCATTGTTGGAAACTGGCAACATTGTATTTACTGTCATTCAGATCAGATTGGAGAGCAATATCGATGTGATGCAAGAATAACTGTTCATTCTTTGGCAAGCCATACCATGTCTGGCACATTTAAGAATGCACAATTTGACAGCTAAGTATAAAGATGAACAAGGTACACAAAAAAGCTGGAGAAACTCAGCGGGTGCAGCAGCATCTATGGAGCGAAGGGAAAAGGCAACGTTTCGGGCCGAAACCCTTCTTCAGATGAACACTTTTTTTTACCTCAAAAGTGCTCAATATCTAATCAAGTACTTTTTGAAATTTAGTCAGTTGTAACATAAGAAATGTGCCAACCTTGTCATGTGCAGCTATTTCTCAGAAACAACAATGTGATAATATCCAGATCATCTATTTTTATGATGTTTATTGAGATCAAAATTAGCCCGTGTATGGGAATAACTTCCTGCCCTTGGAAATAGCTTTGTAGAATATTTTATCTCAACTGTGGAGAGCAAAGATGGCCTTGGTTTTATTTGCCATCTGAGAAAAGATGTTGTTGACAATGCTGATACCTTCTCTATTGAACTTGAGCACTCATTTTTATATTTACATTTCTTGAGCCCACAATATTGTTACCTGGAGGTCAGAATAAAACAAACTCAATCATAGAGATTTAGTCTACTTATCAACAAATAACTTTCTTCTCTGAATAGCTCATAACACCTTGTGGAAAAGAAAATGATTTGTAACTAAATGTTAGTTTCAATGTATTGTTTCACAATCAATTAAAATTTCCAAACAACCCTTCCCAAGAGAAAACGTATGGAGCATCATATTATATATCACCGTGTCCATTATGTTGCTCAAAAGTCAATTTGTTGCAGGCTACTTAATAGAGACAGATTTGTCAACAATATTATTGTGAAATCATGCAACAATCAGGAAACTGAACCAAATAGAATCCTATTATTCAACAATTAATATTATTTAAGTGATTAGTTAGCATTACTCAAAAATTACTCATTTCTTACCATCTTAAACTCATTAAATCTTTGCAGTGTTCTGCCTGTCTTCTACCTTGCCATTGAAAGAGACAGCAAGATTTCAGCAACTGATTGGTTGTAGCCATGCAATATGCTAGTCAAAGTAAAGACCATCTACATATAACCATTCCAAAGACACCTTACTGCTAGATATAGAAACCCAAAGCCACTTTTTCAAAGAAAATCAAGGAAATGCCCGGTATCCTTCAATTAATCTCATAGTTTGTCAATACTCGTGGGAGCTAACGGTGCCCATTGGTAATATCATTTCCTACATTAAAACATGGAAATAGGTGGAAAAATTAAGTTGTTCATTCATGCTCTTACTGAATAACACAACAGGTTTAATGGGACCAGAAGGGCAGATGTGAGTGATGATGGTAAAAAATGTGGTTAGACATGGGATGAGGGTGAAACAGGGAAAAACTAGTATGTGAAAATTTTAGACAGCACAGGAAGGGCTCAAAGGACATTTAGCTTGATGGACTAAGATACAGTGATCATATAGCTGTCAGAAATAGCTGTTCAAATAACTACAATCCAAATCCCAGTTCCCAAGGTTAATCATGCGTTATCTATACTATACTACGCTATTACTACTGTATTTGCATATAACAGCAATTATGTTCTTGTATGTAATCAAATTTCATAAATTCAGAAACCTATTTCTCATAAAACCTCCACAGATATTTTCTAGAACTTCAGACCGAAATTACAGCCAACACATAAAATAGCTGTATCACCTATTGCCTGTATATGATAACAATTCTATTGGTTATTGTAGACACCATTGAATCATGTATCAAAAGCAAATCTGATCTCATGTTTTCCTTGGTCATCCATTTCAAATCAATCGGTGAAATATACATAATAATTCCATATATCAAAGGTGATAGTCATTCTGCCCATTAAGACCACTTCAGTTTTCAAAACAATCTCACCCCCTTAAGGGCCTGTCCCACTTGGGCATCATTTGCGCGTCACTCAAGTGGCGCGCGAAGATTTTGTGAATCCCAAAATCCTGGGGCGACGCGCGTCACTGCCTACGCCACCATGCGCCATGTGCGCATCACGTGCTCGCGTCGTGATGCGTAAATGATGTTGCGTAAATGACGCCCAAGTGGGCCAGGCCCTTTACTTATTATCTTTGCAACCTAATCTCTCAGACATGCACTTTAACACCAATCCCTCCCCAATTCACCTACAGTTCACTTACATTAGTGATAATTCCCCCAATAACCAGTTCATCTTTGGTATTTTGGAGGAAAATGGAACACCCAGAGTAAACACTCTGAGTAAACACCCAGAGTAAACACTCTGAGTAAACACCCAGAGTAAACCTAGAGCAAAGGAAGAACACGCAAACGCCTCATAGACACCACCAGAAATTAGATTTGAACTTGGTTGATGAAGCTGTGGAAATGCTGCACTACCTGCATAGCAACTTTGCTCACCTAAAGAAATAATATTTACAACAATGTTTACTTTAATCAATTCAATTTAATAGATGTTTAAAAAACTGCCATGAAATAATGCACGGGAGCATAAAAATAAATTTTCACAGATCTTCTTGGTGTAGCTTAGGTACATGCATTCATTCATTGTGTGTTGTGGTCAAAAAGGATTGAAATTCATATTACAGTGCATTCGTCAATTTCTCCATTTGGACAATGAGGATCCATTTATATACCAGCACAGTGAAATAAATTGAATTTTCCCTAATCTCTGCACACATGCCAAGGATAAGGATTTAAATCACGCTTTCAAATAATTCATGACTCGCATAAACTAATCCTCATGTTCCTTATTACAATTTCTATTACTTACATTAATGCTCTTGTATAAACAAAATACTATGATGTCTTCTGGAATCATATTTATTATGTGTTATATTCTAACAAGGTATTTGCTTGTACTTCTATTATGCAATACAACTGGCCTGAATTAGATTACTACATTCATTTCTGGCATTGGATGGTACTGATGTTACTGGAATGGCATCAAATATGATGAGCTTCTGATCTGAGGATTATTTTCCTCCTGGGGACAGTTACAGTAATGAGGAAAAGCCCAAAAATTGTTCCAAATTATGAAAAGTTTCATAAGTATGGAGAAACTGTTTTTTCCAATGGCAGAAAAATCAATGACCGGAAAACACATTTAAGTGTTAAAAACATCGGGAGTAGAAATATTGAGAAAATAATTATTTGATTGCAAATCCATTGTTGAAATAATGTTGCAAGTAAATTCAATAGTAGCAGTGAAAAGGAAAATGGATGTATCATTGAAAACAGAAAAGCCATGATGATAATGAAAGAGTCAAGGAAAGCAGCAGCGTTATGGATTGAATGGTCTTTTGCTGGTCTGTAGAAAAGTCACATTGTCATGTAGATTATCCCATATTATTAAAAGTAGGGCATTTTGAACGTCTTCAACGAACTGATTTAGCTTAGTAAGCGCACAGTGGTGCAGCGGTAGAGTTGCTGCCTTACAGCACCAGAGACTCGGGTTCGATCCTGACTACAGGTGCTGTCAGTAAGGAATTTGTACGTTCTCCCCGTGACATAGACATAGACATAGTGGGTTTTCTCCGGGTGCTCCAGTTTCCTCCCACACTCCAAAGACGTACAGATTGATTGAAGGTTAATTGGCTTGGTAAAAAAATGTGTCCCTAATGTGCGTAGGATAGTGTGCAGGGCTCGCTGGTCGGGTCGGACTCTGTGAGGCCGAAGGGCCTGTTTCCACGCTGTATCTCCAAAAAAAAACTAGAATTTAAAGACTAGAATATAAAAGCAGGGATGTAATTCTGATGCTGTATAAGACGCTGGTCTGACCACATTTGGAGTATTGTGAGCAGTTTTGGACCCCATATCTAAGGAGGGATGTGCAGGCGTTGAAGAAGTTCCAGAGGTGGTTTATGAGAATGATCTCAGGTGTTGATTGTGTTAACGTATGATGAGCATTTGTTGGCTCTGGGCCTTTACTCACTGTAGTTTAGAAGGATGAAGGAGGGGATGACATTTGAACTTACCTAATAGTGAAAGGCCTGAATGAGGTAGATATTGAGAGGATGTTTCCACTAGTGGGGGAGTCTAGGACCAGAGGGCACAGTCTCTGAATATAAGGACGTACCTTTAGAAAGGAGATGAGGAGGAATTTCTTTAGCCAAAGGGTTAGTGTATCTGTGGAATTCATTGCCACAGAAAACTGTGGAGAACGTCATTGGGTATTTTTACAGCAGATTGACAGGTTCTTAATTAACAAGGGTGTCAAAGGTTACAGGGAGAAGGAAGGAGAATTGGGTTGAATGGCAAAGATAGATCAACCAAGATTGAATTTTGGAGACGTTTCGATGGCCTAATTCTGCTCCTATGACTTAGGAACTTATGTTTACACTGGCTTCACAGATAATGTGCAGTCTGTAGAAACAGGGGCTTTGAATTTCCAAATGGTGTTCGCTAAACAACCATACAAAATTTTCCCTTGTGGGCTCATGAGTTTGAGCACGTTGTGTTAGCAGGGATGTAGGATAAACTAAGGATTAGAAAACACTGTAGTGAAAAAGGGGTCATTTTCCTATTTGCATGATGAAGTAATGGGGTGTCTCAATTATTTCTAACTTAGGTCATGGGACAAAGTGAATCATGCCCAGCTTTTGCTGATACAAAATTGGATGTGAAAATAAATTGTGAGTACAGAGAATCTGTAGGGGATAAAGGCAGTCTAAATGTGTGGATTAAAAATGTGAAGCACATTCAAGGAAATGTGAGGTATAGTACATTGGTAGGAAAAATTGAAAAGCATAGTAAAAGCAGATATTTAAATGTTAGTTTCAACAGCAACAGTGTGTCTTCGTACAGGTTTACAGGGATTTGCCAAGACTACACCTTTGGTCATCATAAGGAATAAAGTGGAAGTGATTTTGGAACAACGAGATGTAATGAAACATTTAGTATTCTGAAGGGAATGAAAAGGAAATATGTTGAGTAGATTCACTTGGCGTGGACGTCGAGAACTAGAGAGCATGATAAAGGCATCAGCTACTTCTGTGATGAGGAAGAATTTCTTCTCTCCGAAGTGAGTCTTTGGAATTATCTACTCTCTAATGCTGCAGATGCTGAATCATTCATGACATTCACTGATGAAATTGTTACATTCCTGGATTGCAGGGCGATCAAAGCTAAAGGGAATTATGCAGAAAAGTGGAGGTGAGAGGAATGGTCCACTCAGCCATGAACTTACTGTATGGGTTAAACATGTCAATCTTCCTATGCCCTACTCCTTTCCTAGTTTTAAAAAAAATAATGTGTTTAATTTCACTATACCTCGATTGTGTTAGGACATATGTTAAAGCCTCAGATCACTGAGTAACTTGAATAAAATGACAAGAATTCCCAACCGTTCATATGACAATAATACTGATGGACTATACGTTCACAATAATCATATCAATCTTACAAAAACACTGTAAAAATATCCTAATTTAAATTGAAAAGGGAACCTAATTTCTAATGTTAGAAATTTAACTTTGTTTTAAATCTTCATTGCACTAATCTAATGTTATGTGAATGAGAATGTTATATTCATTATAGACACATTCTTTACGTCTTATCATGAACAATAAATTACATTAATTAATAATTTACTGTTAATTGATTAAAATTACATTTATTATTTCTTAGTGTTGAACTGGATTTCAAGCAACAAGAAGACAAGTTTCAACCCATTATGAGAAAACTCCATTCTACCGAAGAAACTCAGGTTTCAACCCTGCCTTACACACAAGAATTTTGTTCATCTGCCTATCAAAAGCAAAAGCCTAACAAGACTGAATCAAAAAAGCATGGGAAATGGAAACTATGGTTTCTTTAACAAAACCTATTAAGATTTCTAAATGTTAATTTAGTTCATTTGAAGTGATCACTTTTTTTGAGTGGTTTGAAAATTGAGCTGAATATTGAATTACCAGAAGTTTAAAATCAGCATCAGTCAATTCAAGGCAGCATTCAGCCCAATCATGCAATGTTGAGAATTTTACTACAATGCATGATAACAAAACTACGTTTTAAATTTTTTTATTTACAGTTGAGTTAGAGTTACAAATATGAAGTATCAATTCCAATGTATACATTCAATAATTATTTGTATTAACCAATTAAGTGTTATGGTTTGACCTGTTAACGCCATTTCATGTTCTGCCAGTCAGCAAGATATTCTAATGCCTTCTTCTATTAAATAACACTGCAGAAAATTACAGAAAGCTGTACTTTTACAGGAATTTCATACTTTAAGTTAAAGGCATGAAATTAACACGTTCAAGCTGACGGCAGATTCGGGAGGAAGAGCACAATCTTCAAATAGGTATGCCAGGATAAATATTAACAATGCTTCTCAGAAAGCTTTACATGCCAAAAGATAGCCCAGTAAATCTGCTTCTAAAATAGAATCATACCTAACATTAATACTGTGTAATGTTTTACCAAATCATTTTTATGTACTCTTCATGTAAAAAATATGAATTGTACTCTTATGCATAAGCAATGATGCATCTTTAAGCATTTCCATTTGACAGCTCTGGCACAGAGTATATTTTTCTTCATTAAGAATATTTTTATGTAATAGCATTCAAAAACTAAACCAAATGGAAATATCAACCACAAGTAAATGCATTATTTTTAACAGGGCAAGGGAAGAAGTAATAGCAACCACAGTAAAGGCTTTTAAAAAAGAACTGTGTTAGGCAATGTACAAGGTAGAAAACAAGCTGTATAAGAATTCTGTGGAATATAATGATTGTCCCGCATATGATATGGATTTTGTTCCTCTACATTATAATACTAAACACCACAAGGAGACTAGAATATATGAAGTGGCTTTTGTCATATGTAAACATTAGTTTTCACATAAGTACTTTGCACTACAAAAATATTTCATTTTCTTGTACAAGTTGAAAGAATCACTTGGTTAAACATTAACTCAAGTGTATATTTGTAATGCAGCATAAATGAATATGAAATAGTTTAACTGTAAACACGAAAAATTACTTTCATATTTAGTGCAATCTTATTGGAAAATTATTTTAACATTTAATCTTTGTAAATTATAATAAATGCAATTAATTTTACATCAACATTGCTTCGATCTGTAAATCCAGTTTAAGAAAATCTTGAAAGTAATATTTTAGGGAGCAAATATTTTTAGTATTAGAAAAATCAGTTTAATATTCTTTTAAAAATGCTGTGTCACATGATAATTTTGAAACTCAAATTCAAATGCTGAAGTAAATCAAATAGTTGATTTGTACATTCATGGATAAGATCTATATGCTAGTGAACCTCAAATGCAATGCTTGATTATCCATTCTCCTGTTTTTGTTTAATCTGACTAACTTTTAAAATAATGCAATATTTGCACACTTTTAATTACTCTATTAAAAAATCAGATCAGAAATTCAGAAAATCAGAGTTGAAGGCTACTGCTCCAAAATGGAAGATAGGGAGATCTTATATACTATTTACAACAAAATCTAACATTAATAATTTAATTCATTAGACTTCCCCAAGTACCAAATGCCCACTTGCTTTCCTCCATTAAGAAGGGCAGTTGAAACATGACCCATCTTGATCCTCTTGCACAGTATGCCAAAAAATTGAAACATAGGTTGAATTTTCCTCTATATGATTGAACATCTTATTCTCCTCAGTTCAAAATTTCAAATCTTAATGTCTTGATTTTACATCTTATTGATTCTTCACTGTCATGCTTCTTTTTTTTGTGGGGGTCTTTCTGTTTTAGGGAATAGGTAGATGTCCAGTAAAGGAGACTAGATGAAGGAAAGATACTGAACTATTTTTTTTTTAAACGATAAAAGGCTGCAAGGTGTAAAGTAACAATCTGTGGAATATATATTATGTCTATGAAACATAGCGTTATACCATAGTGGAAATTAGATTATAGGATATATATTTTTGATTCAACTGTTAATGATGATTGGTGAAAATTTTGAATTTGAAAACATTATTATTTTTTTTTAATTGCTACAAGTGTCAACAGAGCTCCACAATGAGCACTGTTGCCTGAAGAAGGGTCTCGATCCGAAAGGTCACCCATTCCTTCTCTTCAGAGGTGCTGCCTGTCCCGCTTAGTTACTCCAGCTTTTCATGTCTATCTTCCATATAGCTAGAGTGCCCAGTTGTGGAGATTGTGCAAATCTACCAAATGCAATGCTGTTGAGGCCAATTAAGTGAAATTGCAGGGAGTGCCCCCAAAAAGCATGCATTGGCAATCTCTGAAAACAAACCCCAAAACCAATATTTTGGAGCTCAATGCTCTTGGCCTTCCAACATCAAATTAGTTTCAGCAGCAATATTTAAAGGGGTCATTCACAATTTACAAGTTAGTTGCTGCTTTATTTCATTTGGTTGTTCCAAGGTTCTGTAAATGTCAAGCTTTTCCGATCAGCTTTTTTTGCAAATGAATGGCTTTCCCTTTGGAATACAGCATGACTCCAGATCAAGTCAATCAAACTTCTAAAAGATAAATAAGCTGGATAAAAGAATTTGCAGAATGCCATTTCAGTCTACGGCGTTCTGAGAGCAATTCTCCTATTTGACCCTCACAAAGGACCAATGCAAGAGACACCTGCACTTCAATAAGTGTGCTTGGAACAAAGTATGCCTCTTAATGTAACTATGGTACATGACAAGGACAACATAACATCTGCCTGATCAGATGATTTAGCATTGAACCTTTATATATATCTCATTCCTTCAATGTTGGAACTGAAGATAATTTCTATATTTCAGTTTTCTGTCAATTATGGTACTGACACTGTCTATTCAAAAAGTGCTAATTCTTGCCAGAGCACAACAGGCAGTGAAAATATGCAGCTTCTACTGGGATTACTAGGAACTCCCCCTGAGACAGAGTGCTATTGAGTACATGCACATCATTTGCAAATGCTTCCGATCAGCTCCACCCAAGTGTGAAAAAGATGCTCCTTCAACAGGTGGCTCATGTGCGACTATGGACAGTTATGCCTCATACTCTGGAAGCAGATTCCATTCAGCCAATGGATCAGCTGCACTTGATCCTCCATGAATAAATCAAGGCAGTGTGCATTGAGAACATAGTTGATGAATTTGGTTTACTGTCCATGTACAAACTTGGAGGAAATGCAAATTTAGATAAAGGTAAATCACTGATATCCCCAAATACCTCTTCCTTTCTCTGGATGTTTGAGAAGGACTCACGAATAATTATCAAAATTTGCAATCATCTGTGACACTCTGTAAATGCCTATCCATCACAAGAGGATCGCCCTAGATGCCAATTTATAGTTTTGACAAGCAGTTGAGGTGGAAGAGGAGGAATTTAAAATTCTGGATAGTCTAGAAAAACACTTTCCGGCTAAGCCATCCATGAAGAAATCATTAAAAAACAAGTAATTACGACCATCCACCAGCTATCCCAAACCTTACCTTTTCTCCACAACTGAACATCAGTCAAATGCAGAAAATACCAAACAATAAACCCTACAAAGAAAACTCTAATGAGGTCCTATATTAACCCATCAAAACCCAGTTTAAGCATCAGTGAATAAATTGCTGCAGGTGTAATTTGGCAGCATTGGCCATGATTTTTTTCATCACTCCGTTTTGGGACATATTTGCCCACATTAGATTCATCCTGCTTTGTCATGGGCAATTTTCTATTTTGTCAGCTAAACATTAAATGTGCAACTAGATCTGGAACAAATGATCTCAAAATCCTTGCTGTATTTGTTTAGATGCCACGAAGAGTAAATCAAATTGATTTCTGTAATAAAATAAAGAATGTTGTGAAATATTCATTGGCTAAGGCAGCATTAGGTGGAGAGAGAAGAACAAGAGATAACATTGAAGATTGATTGCCTTTCACTCCACAGATGCTGCCATTTTCTATTTTCATTTCTAATTTACCGCATTTGCATTTTTTAGCTTTTGGTTTCTGGCAGGTGGCAGAAAGAGGCCAAGATACAGTGCCCTCCATAACGTTTGGGACAAAGACCCATCATTCATTTATTTGCCTCTATATTCCACAATTTGAGATTTGTAATATGAAAAAATCACATGTGGTTAAAGTGCACATTGTCAGATTTTATTAAAGGATATCTTTATACATTTTGGTTTCACCACGTTGAAATTACAGCTGTGTTATACATAGTCCCCCCATTTCAAGGCACCATAATGCTTGGGGCACATGGCTTCACAGGCATTTGTAATTGCTCTTAATTGCCTCCTTAATGCAGGTATAAGAGAGCTCTCAGCACCTAGTCTTTCCTCCAGTCTTTCCATCACCTTTGGAAACTCTTATTGCTGTTTATCAACATGAGGACCAAAGTTGTGCCAATGAAAGTTAAAGAAGCCATTATGAGACTGAGAAACAAGAATAAAACAGTTAGAAACATCAGCCAAACCTTAGGCTTACCATAAATCAACTGTTTGGAACATCATTAAGCGAGCACTGGTGAGCTTACAAATCGCAAATGGACTGACAGGCCAAGGAAGACCACAGTTGATGACAGAAGAATTCTCTCTATAATAAAGAACAATCCACAAACACCTGTACGACAGATCAGAAACACTCTTCAGGAATCAGGTGTGGATTTGTCAATGACCACTGCCTGCAGAAGAGTACATGAAGAGAAATACAGAGGCGACACTGCAAGGTGCAAACTACTGGTTAGCCGCAAAAATAGAATGGCCGGGTTACAGTTTGTCAAGATGTACTTAAAAGAGCAACCACAGTCCTGGAAAAAAGTCTTGCGGAATGATGAGACGAAGATTAACATATCAGAGTGATGGCA
Source organism: Amblyraja radiata (assembly GCF_010909765.2). NCBI lineage: Eukaryota > Metazoa > Chordata > Chondrichthyes > Rajiformes > Rajidae > Amblyraja > Amblyraja radiata. The sequence goes on from NC_045970.1 coordinate 18,830,126, forward strand.
AGAGCAAAGTATGGAGGAGAGAAGGAACTGCCCAAGATCCAAAACATACCACCTCATCTGTGAAACATGGTGGTGGGGATGTTATGGCCTGGGCATGTATGGCTGCTGAAGGTACTGGCTCACTAATCTTAATTGATGATACAACAGCTGATGGCAGTAGCATAATGAATTGTGAAATGTAAAGACCCATCCTATCTGCTCGTTCAAACAAATGCCTCAAAACTCATTGGCCGGCGGTTCATTCTACAGCAAGACAATGATCCCAAACACACTGCTAAAGCAACAAGGGAGTTTTTCAAAGCTTAAAAAATGGTAAATTCTTGAGTGGCCAAGTCAATCACCCAATCTGAACCCAATTGAGCATGCCTTTTATATGCTGAAGAGAAAAACTGAAGGGGACTAGCCCCCAAAACAAGCATAAACTAAAGATGGCTGCAATACAGGCCTGGCAGAGCATCACCAGAGAAGACACCCAGCAACTGGTGATGTACATAAATCGCAGACTTCAAACAGTCATTACATGCAAAGGATATGCAACAAAATACTAAACATGACTACTTTCATTTACCAGACATTGCTGTGTCCCAAACATTATAGTGCCCAGAAAAGGGGGGGACTTAAACACTGCTGTAATTTCTACACGGTGAAACCAAAATGTATAAAAATTGCCTTTCTTAAAATCTGACAATGTACATTTAACCACTTGTGATTTTTTTCTATTACAAATCCCAAATTGTGGAGTACAGAGGCAAATAAATAAATAAATGATGGGTCTTTGTCCCAAACATTATGGAGGGCACTGTAACTAATGGGCACTGTGGTTTAAAATAGCTGTAAGTAATTCACTTCAGCACACGTCATTAATAAAGTGGATGTCCTTTACCCATTGGGCAAATGTCAGTTTCTGAAGGGCAACCCCATTAGTCTCATTCCACCTTTCTTAACTTCACTGTATTCATGCAATTCACACACCTGCCCATAAACTCCCTTTGACTTTTTTTGCCATGTCTATATGGTGTAATTATTGCAGCCAATTAAGGTGCGAACAAGTCTTTGTCCGGGTAACCGGAGCACCTGGACAAAATTCACACAATCATGGAGAAAAAGTGGAAAAACAGCACCTGAGATCAGGATCAAACCAAGTCTCTGGACAGTGAAGCAACACTACTAATGACTGTGCCACCATGAGCTCCATTTGGTTTATTTATGAACAAAATAACATTGCTTCATTTTGAGATGAAGATAATTAAAACATTCTGTTGCTGGAATCACAAGTTGATTTTCTTTAACTTGTAAAATTATTAATAAATGGATGAATTCTTTCAGTATGTCTTTAGAACAAGAGAGTTAAACAGGAGAGATTAAATATGTGTGATATTTGATGAGTTTAAAATGTTCTTTGGTTCTACCATTGTTGTGCTCACTGATCTGGAAAATTCAACCAAGGATTCTCAGTAAAGATGAAAGAGTTTAGGATGCCCTCAGGGTCACAATAACATGTAAAACATCCAATTTCACAGCATTTTCTGCCAATGTCCAAATATTTCGTCAGGTTATTATTTCGATTTTTTTTTCTCTGGAGATTTTAAGTCTCAGCTGTGAAAAAGCAAATTATTTTTCACATAATCTCCAAGTCATAATGTTGATATAAAACAATTAAAGCTGTTAACATAAAATGTTCCATTTTAACATTCATGACCAGAAGGTGGCCTACTCGTCAGAAAAATGTGCATGGGTGGGATTATGGGAATGGAAAAGAGAAAACTGATGTACAACAATTAGGAAATAATACTGTGTACTTTTATATCCCTTGTATTAATCCTACAAACGTAGGCATAGTAATCAGTAAAAGACAATTCCTAATGTCATGACAGATAATGGTGGCAGATTTTGAGTAAGGCAGATTTGAGTGCTTGACAGCCTCTATTAGAGCTATTGTTGTTTTGGTATTTAAAGTCACATTTGCCTCTATTTACTTTATTTTAAATGGAGAATTCCCAGATTGTTTTGTAAGCCCATAAAGATCACCATAATTGATAGGAACCAGAGTTGACCATTCCAGCTTGGTTATTATTCAGTACGATTATTCAGTAGGATTCTGACTTTCTCTTAAGATGGAACTGCAGATGCTGGAACAATCGAAGGTAGACAAAAATGCTGGAGAAACTCAGCGGGTGAGGCAGCCTCCATGGAGCAAAGGAATGGGTGACATTTCGGGTTGAGACCCTTCTTCAGACTGATTCAGAACAGGTTGAAACTCATTAGTGATTAGAAGTTGATTAGATTGAAACATATACAATTATCAATGGACTTTCAGGGTAAATGCTGGAAGGATATTTCCTCTTCTGGAAGAGTTCAGGACCGAAAGAACACTCTGAAGAAGGGTCTCGACCCGAATCGTCACCCATTCCTTCGCTCCATAGATGCTGCCTCACCCGCTGAGTTTCTCCAGCATTTTTGTCTACCTGACATGCTCACTTTGCTGCCCTTTTCCCATAGTCCTTAATTCATTGCTGATTAGAAATCTATTTCAGCCTTATACCCAAACTCAGACAATTTGTCTTTGTCTTAATACTAAATGGCTGCCCCCATATACTGAGGCTATGTTTTTAGGTCCTGAATGTGTAGGAAAGAACTACAGATACAAAATGCTGGAGTAACTCAGCGGGACAGGCAGCATCTCTGGAGAGAAGGAATGGGTGACGATTTTGATTGAACTTTTTTAACACCTGCTGCATGTGGCAATGGAGGAAGCCCAGGACGGAAAGATCTACACAAGAATGGGAAAGGGAGTTAAAATGGTTACCAAATGAGAGATCCAACAGGCTTTGGCAGACCTAGCGCATGTGCTTGGCCAAACTGTCACTGGGTCTATGCTTGGTCTAGCACTAGTGTTCAGCAAAATGGTGCCAAAGTGGAAATAGTTGAAAGTTTCAAGTTCCTGAGCATAAATATTACCAGCAATCTGTCCTGCATTAACCACAATTAATCTACATCCATAAAAGTAAAACAACGCCTCGACTTCTTCAGGAGACCAAGGAAATTCACTATGTCTCCCAACTTCTATGGATACGTTGCAGAAAGCATATTATCAGGTTGCATCACAACTTGGTTTGGGATCAACTCCCAAAGACAGCAAGAAATTGCAGAGTTGTGGGTGTAGCCCAGTGTATTATACAGACAGCCAGCTCACGATTGACTCTTCTACACTTTTTTTAAAGTTTGAGATACAGTGTGGAAACAGGCCCTTCAGCCCACCAAATTTGTGCTTACCAATGATCGCCCATATTCTAGTTCTATCCTACTACACCCTTTGGACAATTTACAGAGGCCAATTAACCTGCAAATTGGTGTAGCCGGAGAAAACCCATGTGGTCACATGTAGAACAAATACAAATTCCATACAGAGGGCACCCATAGTCAGGATCAAACCCAGGTCTCTGGCGCTGTAAAGCAGCAGCTCTATTGCAGTGCACTGTGATGCCCACTTCATGCTGCCTTGAGAAAACTGCTAAGATAATCAAGGATTTTTTCTCTCCTGGGTCATTCTCTCTTCTCCCTACTGTCCCATCAGGCAGAAGATACAAAATATTGAAAGCACATATCATCAGACTCAGGAACAGGTTCTTCCCCCTGTTATCAGACTTCTGAACAGTTCTCCCATAAGCTGGGTGTCGCCCCAATCTTCCAACCTATCCTATTGCATAGATGAGATATTCTGGAACTGTAACGCAACAATGCTGAAAACTATATTCTGCACTCTTGTTTTTGCTCTTTGGTCTACCTGTATAACTTGATTGTATTCATATGTAGTATTATCTGATTTTAATGGATAGAACGCAAACAATAGCTTTTCACTGTATCTAAGTACACGTGACAATAATAAACCAATACCAATGTCATATATACACTGAAAAAGTGAAGCAATTTAGATTTTACATTTTGTGAGCTGCTTTTTTGATTTTCTATTACTTCTGCTATGTGGAAGAATAAAAATTGTTTAATAAAGTCTTTACAATTTTAGGACATTTTGCTTGATAATAGTACTTAAAGAATTTGTTTGTTTTTTGAATGAAAGCTGCTAAGTCGACTGCATCAAATTTCAGTTACAACATAAGTCCAAAAAATGTTTAGAAAAAATTTGAAAATGTGCTGATCAGCTCTGATCCCCAGGAGTTTGGGAGTTAGTGGTGGTGGACATGGTACCAAAATGTTGGAACAGGTAATTATTAGTATTCTACGGGGAACAAATGGCAATCTTCTGTTTGTCACAGAAGGGAGGTACAAGTGCAGAACTTGGATACATCTTCTGTGATGGTGATCAGTGTGGGGGAATATGGTAATGGATTGGAGGGTAGGGATTGTAGATCCTGTCTGAACTAATACTTCCATAGTGGTGCAGGAAAGTGAAGATTGGCACATGTGTCTGGGGGGCGGGGGGGGGGGGTGGGGGGGTGGAAGCCAGCAGATCAACTGAACTGATGTAATAGAATTTGCTAAAGGTTGGAGAATGGGCGTCAGGGTAGAGGAATATAATTGATAGAAAAGGGTATACTGTATGCAAGTGCCTCACTTCCTCAGAAACCACCCATGTTAGTAGTGCAGAAATCAATCGTAATTGTCCAGAGTGTCCAACAACACACAATCCAACAAGAATGTTTTTCAAGTTCTCCTGCAGTATAGTGAAAGCAGCAATGCTTAGAGGATGTCACTCTAGTTGATCTAAAAGGTAAAATTGTTTAATATTGAATTGATATTACTCACCCATCAGATAAAAGTCCTGCATTTGCATGAATTTAGTTTGTATGTACGGATGGAAAATACTGAAAGAAAATTAACTATATAGATTTTACTGCATTGCATAACCTGTTATTTTGTGGATCTGACGAAACTAAATATAAACTAGATTTCCTAGTAGAAAAACAGAAATGAAATGCTGCGGATCTGTGATTTGAGGCATTCTTTTACATAGAAATGAACAGAATTGAGCAAGAGGGTAGAGCATCTTGAAATAGCGTCATACACCGGTCGACTGATGATTCTGTGGGCCATGCTCACATTTCAGATTTAAGAGTGCTATACAACAAATCTCTCTACCTTGCTTATCAACTGTTGGCAAACAGCAACAGAATACAACATGTAATTTAAACACTTAATTGAGTTTATCTTTAATTTTGAGGATAGCTATGAAAAATGGGCTTACATTTATAAACATAGCAACAACTGTAGCCAAATTGTTATCTCAATGAAGATTTAAAGTTTTTGTATTTACATATAAAACACACATTAGGTCGTTTGAAACGATCCAAGTGTTTTTCAGAGAAATAATAAAAATGATAGGGTATGTACATTTTATGTGGCAGATGTGGTGAAGACGGAGGAATTGGGAGTCTTTGCAGAAGGCTGGGTGTGAAGAAGTGCAGTCCAGATAGCTGTTCACATCCTTGTATCCCTTTGTTATCACCTCTTCCCCAGCCAACAATGGGCCATTATGGGCTCCACCCTTCCATGGTCATCTTTTGCCACCACTGGAATGTTCTAGCATTTTCTGGCCTCCAGTTCCCACCGCTCTACTTTCTGTGCGAAGAAGGGTCCTGACCCAAAACATCATCCATCCTTTTTCTCCAGAAATGCTGCCTGACACGTTGATTTATTCCAGCACTTTGTGTCCATATTTGGTTTGCCAGCATCTTCAGTTCCTTTCTACACACCATCGTTGTGGTAACTACTGAGTAGAAATTTAACCCAACCAGCCATATAAATACTGTAGCTATCAATATCAGAGGTGGGTATTCTATAGAAAACGTTTCACATCCTAACATCCTGAAGCCTTTCTATCATCTACAATGCGCAAGTTGTACAATGGAATGCTCTTCACATGCCTGGATGAGTAGAATTCCAAAATTACGCAAGATTAAAACCATCCAGGAACACGCTGTCAGCAGGAACTCTGTCCACCCAGTCCATCACCCTAAACATAGATTTCTTCCACTCCCAGTCCACAGTGGTTGCAGCATCTGCAAAACGACCTGATCTCCCGGTGGCTCAACACTTCAACTCCCCCTCCCATTCCGAATCCGACCTTTCTGTCCTGGGCCTCCTCCATGGCCAGAGTGAGGCCCATCGTAAATTGGAGGAGCAGCACCTCATATTTCGTTTGGGCAGTTTACACCCCAGCGGTATGAACATTGACTTCTCCAATTTCAGGTAGTCCCTGCTTTCTCCTCCCCTTCCCAGCTCTCCCTCAGCCCACTGTCTCCGCATCTTCCTTTCTTCTTCCCCCCCTCCCCCCCCCCCACCCTCACATCAGTCTGAAGAAGGGTCTCGACCCGAAACGTTGCCTATTTCCTTTGCTCCATAGATGCTGCCTCACCCGCTGAGTTTCTCCAGCATTTTTGTCTACCTTCGAATTTCCAACATCTGCAGTTTCTTCTTAAACATGATTACTCACCTAGGTCACCACATACAGGGTCCCCTACAAATTGCGCAACTTGCAAACTTGTAATTATGTTACCAATTCTTAACCATCACTGGGTCTAAATGACAAAATTCATCCCCCAACAGCATTGTCACAATGTGTTTACTGGAAGGGTTCAAAGTGGTGGCTCTCACCATGTTCTCAAGGGCATTTTGAGCTGAGCAATAAACACTAGCCTTACCAGCAATAGCTAGATCCTAATGAACAAAAATGTTACTCTCTGCATGGATGCGAACCAATCTGTTAAGCATTTCTTATGTGATAACAAATTTAAATAGAAAATACTTGAAATTAATAAGACTGAACATAACTGGTCAAGATGATCAATGGTGGCAACATTTAGGATTATTAACATCATATCCACACCTAATGCAACAAAATGTTTGATCCACAAATGTTGGCATTTTTATTTTACCCAAAAAGTGGTAAAAATATAATCTCCAAAATTCTTCTTAGTCATGCCCACAAGTAGAGCAAAATTGAAAAAGACTTCCAGTGACAAGAACATTCAAACCTCAGGCATGGCATACAAAATCATACAGTAATTGGCATTTCTGTTCTAATAAATATCATATTTTTGCATGTAACTGAGATAAGAATACTTCACTTAGGGAACTTTGATATATCTAATTGGTTCTCAAATGGATGAGGAATTAGAAATCACAAAGCAAAATTGTGAAAGTATCCATTTACCCTTCAAAATGGTTTTATTCCCATCTCAATTAAGTTTGACATTATCAACCAAAACATCCTTGCACATTTTCTCATCCTATTCTCTGCTGCACAGCCTTGTTTCCCTTGTGTAAGTTTCTGATGACTAGTTGACTTAACATTTTCCACAACAGCACTAGAATTGTTCTAATGGAATTAAATACTGTGAGATATATGAACAATGTTGAATCAAATTGAAGTTAGCTCTATTTAATTTAAATTTCGTAAATGTATTACTTTTATGGGACTATTACCATATCACACATCAATTAAATTGTTTTCTCCCAATACAGATTTATTTTTATCTAATTAACTTCACACTAAATTTCTGAGAATTAATATTCTAAATCGTAAATAAGTATTACAAAAAATGCAGAAATGATTTGGTATGCATTTAAAAGCCTGAGCTAACCTTTGCTGGGATACCTCAGAATGTTCCCTTCCCTTATGAATATCAAGTAGTGCAATCAAATGAAAACCAACGATGAAATGCAAGTTGAATCATTGGTCCACAGGGCAGTGACCTAGGCCAGAGCATTCATCAATAAGCGAGTTTGGTATTCTGACTGCGCATGCCCAGGTCACAGGTCACTCGTGATAAACATTCTCGGCAACTGTGTTGCTGCATGTATACAGACCTGCGTTTCATCCATAGTCAGGATCAAACCCCAGCGCGGAGAAGAAGCGCTAACTCCAGCTCAATTCTGCCTGTCCCGCCGGGTTAACCGACAGCCGACTGACGGAACACCGGCCCAGAGCAGTGGAGTTAGCGCTTCTTCTCCTAGCAGGCTGTAAGCCTCGGCCGCCACTGCTCCGGGCCGGTGTCCCAACAGTCCAGGGTCACCCCGGACATCTCCGCCGCCCCCAGACAGGGATGGGACACTCGGGAGAGGACGATGACGGTCCAGTAGCAATTCAACAGCACTTGCTGCGCCAGAGACCCGGGTTCGATCCTGACTACGGATGAAACGCAGGTCTGTATACATGCAGCAGCACAGTTGCCGCGAACGTTTATCGCGAGTGACCTTTGACAAATACCATGATTCTTCGCATTTTTCGGAATACCGAACTCGCTTATTACCATTCTTCCAGCATAAGGTTCAAAATGTGGAGGATCACTTGGATCCATAAGAGACAGGGGATGATGATTGTAAATAGGATTAGCATCAATATGGACTGGATGGTTGGCAGAAGAGACTATTTCTGTGCGAGAGAGAGACCGAGAGAAAGAGAGCGAGGGATTGAGAGAGAGAGAGACCGAGAGAGAGATCGAGAGAGAGACCGAGAAAGAGACCGAAAGAGACCGAGAGAGCGAGAGAGAGACCGAGAGAGAGAGCGTAGACTACCCTTATTAATCCATGCCATCTATAATCTCCACTGGACACATGCTTTACACTAGCAAGGTCAATCGTCTCTCTCTCTCTCTCTTGCTCATAAGCCATGCGGAGCTAGATGAGAATGTTCCTGTTTGCCTATGGAATAAAGATTGATCTTCACTATGTGTGTTGCTGTGGATCATTCATAAACATGGTGTCAGGAGTGGGATACAAACCCACGCCTCCAAAGGAAACTGCGAAGTCTCCGTCTGCGGGCTTAGACATCCTAGTGGGAAAAACTGCTGCAGACGAAACGCTACAATCGCTGGCCAGACAAACAGCACCACCTGCCGCAAGCCGTCTGCCCTTTCTTCCCTGTCCGCGATAAACTGGTCATTCAAGACGGCATTATAATGCAAGGACATAAGGCAGTCATCCCGACGTCTCTTCACAGTAAGTACAGGTGTACAACCTTTTATCCGGAGTTCCGGAAACCGAAAAGCTCCGAAAACCGGACATTTTTTCCAGGATGTCGTCTGCACACCAAAGCTCGCGTTTGGCGCCAAACGTGACCCGAAACGACACACGGTCAACCCAGGTCTGTACTACTGTAGCGACTGACTCCTCCCCGGAGACCGGGGAGACACTTAAACATCTGTAAATCATTGCTTAATTGTTAGTCAGTTAGTTTGGAGGGCCTTTATGTGAAGGGGGGGGGGGGGGGGTGAAGGGGGAAACTTTAATTCTTAGTCCCCTACCTGGTCGGAGAGGTGGGGAGCGGGCAATGCCTTACCGGGTCGCCATGCAGTAAGCTCCGGAGCGCTGTGGCCGCCGACTCCCAACATCGCGGAGCTGGGGCTGCGGGAGTCCGGCCGCGGGCGGTGCCGGTTGTAGCTCCGACCCCGGCAACTCTACCCCTGGCTGCGCGGCGCTCCAAATCCAGCGCGGCCCGCGGCCGGACGCCCGCAGCCCCCAGCTCCGCGATGTTTGGAGTCGGCGACCACAGCGCTCCGGAGCTTACTGCACGGCGACCCAGTAAGGCATTGCCCGCTCCCCGCTGGTATCCCAGCGCTGTGGCCGCCGACTCCCAACATCGCGGAGCTGGGGCTGCGGGCGTCCGGCCGCGGGCGGCGCTGGATTTGGAGTGCCGCGCAGCCAGGGGTAGAGTTCGCCGGGGTCGGAGCTCCGAAAAATTCCGAAATCCGAGAAGTGTCTGGTCCCAAGGCTTTTGGATAAAAGGTTGTGCACCTGTACTTCGATATTGTCCATGGGAGCCATCCTGCTGCAGAAATAACCCTCCAACATGCAAAAGGTATGCTTTTCTGGTCTGACATGGCTGACTACATTCTCGAGAAAGTTGTTGCCTGTCCGATTTGCAATAGCCTGACCCCGCACCAATAGAAACAACCACTTCTCCCGCACCCCAATCCGGACTTACCCTGGTCCACAGTAGCAGCCAACATCTTTGAGTGACACAGCAAACAATACCTGGTTCTGGTCGATTCCTACTCAGGATGGTTTGAAATCGACCTGCTCAGTAGCCCGACCTCAGCCATGGTCATTCAAAAACTCACTCGCCACTTCTCTGTCCACGGGGCACCCCTAAAGCTACTCTCAGACAATGGAACTCAATTCTCCAGTCAGCTCTTCAGGGATTTCGCGAAATGCTGGGACTTTCACAACACCACCAGTAGCCCCGAATACCCGCAGTCCAACGGCCTGGCCGAGCGCGCGGTAAGAAGTACAAAAGACCTAATGGAACGCTCACGCAGGGCTGGCTCCGATGTTTATCTTGACTTACTTAACCTACGGAACATCGTCCGCGGCCCTCTCCTGGGATCTGCAGCCAAGCGGCTTGTGCCACGGCAAAATCGCTCCACCCTGCCTATGGCCAAGCAACTACTAGAACCACAAGTTTGTGCACTGTCGGTGATCCAATCCCAGCTCCAACGCCGCCAAGACACACAAAAAAAACCCGATAAAACCAGTTCTCCGCTTCAACCGCACAACAAGGGACAAGTTGTCCGCTTACGGTCACTCCGAGGTTACGACCGCCTCGGAGTCATTCTGTGGTCAACTGCAGAGTCACTCTTGTACTTGGTCAGTATTGACAACGGCATCTATTGGCGAACCTGCCAACACCTCCTGCCGGTTAATGAACCGGCACCTCCATGTCCTTACCCGGACCAGCCCGCCGGTCTTCCCTCACGCTCTGCGAATGCCACTCCATCGATTCTTCCGCCGGTGCCAGCGCCATCCCTGCCTTCCCCGGTGTCCCCATCTCCTCCCGTGTCTTCTCCTCCGCGTTCACCCGATAAGGGACTTGCTCCCTCAGAGAAGGATGAAGCGCACGAGGGGTATTACCGTACGCGTGCAGGTCGTGTCTGCAAGCCAAACCCGCTGATTGGAAAATTCACCGGCTACACTTGAACTGTGCATGACCCTTCTTGTTTTATGTGCTCACATTTGCACAAGCATGTACACGTAAAATAATAAATGCCACACCTTATACTGGTGTTTTACAATATGTTCCACAAACCACTCTATTTATGCTTTGCTTCTTTAAGAGAAATGATGTAGACTACACTTATTAATCCATGCCATTTATAATCTCCACTACACACATGTGCATGCCACCCTTTACATGGTATTACGGTACTACACAGCTTTACACTAGCAAGATCAGTCGGTTTAAATGTTCCTGTTTGCCAATGGAATAAAGATTGATCTTCACTATGTGTGTTGCCGTGGATCATTCATAAACAGAGACCGAGACAGAGAGACCGAGAGAGAGAGAGCGAGAGAGAGAGACCGAGATAGAGACCGAGAGTGAGACCGAGAATGAGACGGAGAATGAGACCGAGACTGACCAGCTGAGTCACAGCAGCACTTTGTGGGGGTTTTTTTGTAATCTGCATCTGCAGTCTCTTGTTTCTACAATGAATAAAATGTTTGGCCCATTTCTGCCTTAAAGGCAAACCACCATGCTAAGTCAATGCTAACTTGATGTCAATTTGTCTGATTTAAGAATAGAAGACATACGCCATACAACATCTTGATTAGATCACAGCTGACCCAGCGCCTTGTTCATTTCCCACTCAGTCCAGTTATTCATTTTATGTCAAAAGAGTATTGATCCCAGTCTTGAATATGCTCAACGAATGTGCAACCACAATCTTCTAGGAAGAGATTTCCAAAATGTATTTGTCTCTGAGTCTGGTTCAGCAGCTTGAATGTCCTGGAATATCAAGAAAAAGGTGGACACATTGGTGGTCCACCACGGATACTGACCTCCCCATAATAGAGAGGAGGCACAGCCACAAAAAAGGCTGTCAGCATCATCAAAGACCCACACCTCCCTTGCCACCCTCTTATTTCACTCCTATCATTAGGAAGAAAGGTAGAGGAGCCTGAAAACGATGACTACCAGGTTCCAGAATACTTTCTTCAGAACAACCATCAGGCTCTTGAACAGTACACAATACTAACCAATGAACTATTTACTGTCCTGGGTTGCACTAGGACTTTGGCTTTTTTTGCACTAATATTGTGATTATTATTTTATTGAAATGGTATTGATCATATATTATCTATGCGTATTCTGTTACAGGCCTATTATTGATCAAAGTCTTCAATATGCTCAGTGACTGAGCAACCACAATCTTCTGAGAAAGGATTTCCAACAAGCTTCTGAGTCTTAACTCAAAATGATTTATCCTTTATCTAGAGATTCTGCCTCATAACTTTGGACTTTGTAGCCATTGAAAGAGCTCATCAGCTTCTATGCTGTCAATCCATCTTAGAATCTCAGATAAAAGAATCTTGAGCAAAAAATAATCTGCTGGAGGAGCTCAGCAGGCAGCATCTGGAGAGGGAAATGGACAGATGACACTTTGTGTCAGAACATTTCTTCGGACCTGATTTCTAAGTCTAAAGGGTCCCAAATCGAAACACCCTCTGCCCATTTCCCTCTATAGATGCTACCTGATCAACTGAGTTTAGTTTAGTTTGTATTTAGTTTAGAGATACAGCATGGAAACAGACCTTTCGGCCTACCGAGTCTGCACCGAACAGTAATCACCCGTACACTAGTTCACCGTACACACAAGGGACAATTTACCGAAGCCAATTAACTTACAAACCTGTACGTCTTTGGAATGTTTGAGGAAACCGGAGCACCCGAAGAAAACCTATGCGGTCACAGGGAAAATATACAAACTCTTCCAAAAAAATGTGTGTTTTTGCATCTTAGAATAATATTTTCAAATAAATCACTTTTAATTTCTCTTAATTCCATTAAGAATAGGCTAATCTAACTCAATTTTCACTCACAGGACAATCCCCATGCCTGAAATCATTCTAATGTATACCTTCCTCTCCTTCGCAATACACTTGGATCAAGGTTTCAACTATTTTGTATTGCACTGATATGTAATTTTGCCACTATGGCTCAAAATGGTTATTCACAGCTCCATAAAGATTCCAACATTGATTTCAACAGGAACTTACTATTAGATCAGAATCACGTCCCATGGAGATGACTGTCCTGTTTACAGTTCTCAATAGTTTCTCCATTATTAACTGTACATGTCGCTGTGTTGGTCCCTAGGTTAAAAATCAATCAATGGAGTGTATTAATAAGAGCAATGATAGAAACAACATATTGACTGACGTTTACCATAAAAATCCATTTTCATTGCAAGAAATCAATTATAATTGAACTTAGATTGAAAGTAATTTTACTAATGTCAATGTCATACATAAAGCTTGCACGATCAGGTGCAAGGAGTTGTCATTAAATCATACTTTGCTGCAAAGATATTTTATACCAATCAACGCTTTCAAAGTTAATAACAAAGTACAAAATAATATAAGGAAGACACTAAAAAAGCACAGTGTAGGTGCTTATCATTAAGAACACATAAATGTAATGATCTGGAAAGGCAGAAACAAGTCACAAGATCAAGCCTTTGCCCACAAATGAGGCATAAAGGCTATGTACTACCTCCAAATGAACTGTCATCTTACTTCCAGAACCCCATCAATGCACATACCCTGTAGTAGCTGTAAAGTTTTAATCTTTGTTTAATCTTTTCCATTTGAAATTGAAAATGTTAATATTTTTTTTATGTAGTAATTGTTTCTTGGATGGTGGTCTTCACTATCTGAATCAGTTACAACCCGTACCTTGCATTTCTATAGCAGTCTTAAAGGTAAAATATAACCAGATGCTTCACAAAGGTTATTTTATAATTCTAGAGAAAATATATTCTGACAAAATATTTGTATTGTCTTGGGGCATTTCTCCTCTAAGAATGTAATACCTTAAGAGGTTGCAATAAACAGGTATCTATACTGGCAATCAAAAATATCTATTCTTTAACAACAAAAATGCTGAAGATGATTAGCAAGTCCAACAGTATTTGCAGACAGCCAACCTGAAACATATTTTTTCTCTCCACAATTGCTGATGACTTGATGAGTATTTCCAGCCCTTTCTAATTTTATCTCAGATAGGTTCCAGGGGATTTTTTTGTTTTAGTCCATCCTTTCTGCGTCATAAGATCAGGAAAGCTCAAAGAATGTTACAGTTATCCTAGGTTGTGTTGAAATCTGGTTTCATTGTGCTTCAGATCAGCAATTATTCTCAGCAAATCCAGTCACTTAGAGAGAGAGATTTTTCAGAATCGTGGAACAAATCATTGCCTCATTTTTTTCAGTATTTTTTTTTGTCCACAAGGAAGGAACTGAGGAGCCTTTCGGACCATGTTTCTTGTTTACTGCTTTGCAAGGGTCTATAACCTCAGATTCTTTCTATCCTTTTACTAACTTGCCAGTAGCTTCTTGAAGAATTTTAATATTTTGCCAGATAATTTCTGCATTTCTCCTATTTCAGTGTGCTAATTAGAGGTCTGGTACATGATCAGTGCGCCATAAAGAATAAATAATGTACCAGATATAAAAAAGACATAAATGTATACAGACAGTTCAAACAGAGATTTACATTTGACAAACACTGGATAAATGTACTAACCACATCCTTTCTGTAGAGTACTTCAAGGATATTGCTAAGCAAATGGCAGCAAGCTTCCAGCTCCTCTTGCTTTTCTAAATGATATTTCAGCTGCTCTGTCATCATGGGTAGAAGAATGTCTCTGCATTCTAGGCACAATGAACAACAGTATTCAAAATATAAAAACTACTATCTAATAAATAATTTCATTTGTTAGGATTGTTTGTTAACCCAAAGAGCACACACACTTTAACTGTAATCATCAGTGAATTATCCTTGTAATACATGGGAATTCATATACCAACATTAGAAATTTTCAATGTACACAACTTTTGACTTGGAATAGTTTAGAAAGGAATAGCCTCAAGGTCATTGGATTGCAAGCAATAGAAGTGAGTTGCTTAAATTGAAAGTGAATGAGAATTAAAGTCAAAGTACATACACAACCGAACAAGACATAAAAAGAAAGTTGGTGGGAACTCAACATAGTAAGGACTCATGAAGATGCTAGGATGACAGGAAGAAGGAAAGTACAGTAAAGAACATTGATGAAAATACTGGCTGGAAATATCTTGGATAAACTGAAGTCGTTTCACAAATTGCTGAATTGAAAGAAGGAATGTGTACGTCCAATTAGAAACCACAATTGCATGAGTCCAAAATATAGAAGGTAGACAAAAATGCTAGAGAAACTCAGAAGGGAGGCAGCATCTATGGAGCGAAGGAAAAGGTGACGTATCGGGTCGAGACCCTTCTTCAGACTTCTTAACCCAAAATATAGAAGATCATTATGGTTATAAGGAAATATTAGCTAAATATTTTTCTCCCCTTAATACACATATAAAATAAGAGGCTTCCACGAGTTAAAATAATGGTGTTTTAATCAATAACTATGGGTCATGAATATAAATTAATTCATGGATTATGGAAGTGTCAAAGATAAAGAATTCATCTAAAAATATTGCGTTGTCTGGCACTCAATGCCTGAAAAGATAGCAAAACAAAAAAAAATGCATGAGTGTGAGCAAGCTCTTGGAGACCTAAAGTTATAAGGTTAACAGTTAAAAGATGAAAGTGGGGGTAATGCAAATTGTTCCATTTTTGGCTGACACTCAACATTCGGAATGGTCTCTTTCTTTTGTAAATTTCTCAAAATCTCTGAATTATACAGGTTATGAGGAAGGCCATGAAAACATCTACATGGCTTAGTGTGGGTTAGAGTCATATTGGCCATATATTTCTCTTTTTTTTAATTGTACTTTGGTCTGCTGATAATGTCCCACATCCCTGCTACTAGCAACATGTTACACAAAGAGAAAAGGGCAATCTAATCCTAATGCTCTTTATCTCTCTCTTGGTCTCATTTCAACAGAATTTCTCCGTTTTCTCTACCCATCCGCCCACCTCCACTCCGCCCACCTGCTTCATCTGCAGTTGAAAACTAACTTGTTTTCCCTTTCCCAATTCAGATGAAGCAGTCTACACCCAAAATTAGAACATTTACTTTTTTCACAAGCTATGCCTGACCTGTACAGTGTTTCCAGTTTTTGTCTTTTTAATTTCAGGATTTCGAGCATCTGCACTTTTTGATTGTTATGCAAACAGCAAAATTGAGATTTAGTAATAATTTGCCCCTAGCACTGCCACAACAAATTTAATTATTAATCTACATTAAAACACAATTTAATTTAATTGTGTAAGATTCTATTTGGGCATTAACTTTAATCATAAAGTTAAAGACATGATCTCCATCCATAAAATATAAAGCAGCTACATTAAGTGCGTTTGAAAAGCCAGGCAAAACAGTTACATTTCTACAGCGCTTGACTTGGTAGAGTAAACAGATGCATCTTGATGTAAAAGTTGTTTTGTAGATTAGTCACAATAGAAAATTAAATATTTTCTATGCACTCGAGCAATAGCTTCATCTCCTTATTCCAGATTTAATGTAAACCCCAAAGCCATGATAATTTACATTTTAGTGATTTTGTTAGTAATTTAAAAGCCATTAAGTAGCTAGATGAAACAAAGCCACTGAAGTGATGCATGTTTAACTCACTTATCTACTCTGGAATTTCTTGAGAATATTTTTAAATAAAATTTCTGGAATTCTAAGGATTTTGTGCAAATAATTCTTATTTGCACAAAGACTTTCCCTTAAGTTTCCACCAGCAGACGTCAGAGGCAAAAAGTGAAATACAGAAAATTGCAGTTCTTGTGGAGTGAATTGACTTAAGCCCCCATAACATTCATAGTAGAAATGTACATTAAAGCCGGGCAAAAACTCCATTGTTACAGAAAATTGTATGTCAATTAGAAGAAAATCTTACTCACCATGCTGTGTGAAGAGGTCACTGTGCACTATTTCAATCAAACAGTAGAGCTTTTGACGCACAAGTCTGCCCGGTGGAACATTATGAATGAAGTCTGTAAACAATTTGCTGTCAGGAAGGTAGTTAGAGGAACCATGAGTAAATTATAATTTAATGAGGGTCCCACACAGATCAAAAACATCACTTTATTGTGTAAGTTCTCTTTTAATAAGGTTTTTCATTTGGGAAGAACATTTTTCTGGACCCTAAATTCCTACTACATGCCTGGATTTCTTCATATTTGATAAAGCTACATGCAGGAAATTTGGCCAACAACATTAAATGCTTGAGGGTTTTTTTAAGATCACATCACTTCAACTTGGTCCAAAAGTAATCATTCTTCACTTCTCAGATATGGCCAATGTCAGTATAAAAATGAAAAAAATATATATATATTTTAGGATTCGTCTTAGGAGACTTGTTATAAGTAACATAGCAAACAACAACAACAATGCTTTTTTCAGAACTATGTGACAGATTTAGTCATTCAATATTTGTACCATCCAGGTCAATAGGTTTCAAGTTGATTAACAACCCACCTGGCTGGCTGAATAATCCAATCTGAATGCTTAAACTATATATCTATTAATTCCACATATATTTTACTTTATTCATGTTTTATTCTGCACACAGGAGAGAACAAATACTTAGCGTTATGAATGCTCTGGGAAAGCCCATTCCTTACCTAAGTTCTTTCGGATCAAATACCAGCTTAACGTCATTTACAATTGTTGGGAGGTATTTCAATGCAGCCCCCTAGAAATAACGTAAGTAAATTTAGCTTTGAAGAGAAAATGATAGTTTTAAAATACACAGTGTTTAACAAACAGAATATCTTCACTGCCATTGATATATGTCATCATAAATTATTTGCATAAACACTGAATGATCCTGTATGGTTTTACATATATTCATGCTGAGCTTCCTGTATTAATCTGATTCTTTTCATTAAGAACAGAGAAGCGTAACAAATTTAACAATGTCACATGATTTGCCATGTTAATTTCTCTACCCAATTTATTAATTTTCGTCTTCCTCTGTTGACACTCAAAAATGCCCATTCTTTGTAAGTGAGCAAATAAATTACCATATAAAATCCCAACACTGCAGATGCTGTTGTTCCTCAACTAAATTACCTTGATGGATTTGAAAAGTTATAGACCTCAAATGAGATATTAGCAATTCTTTTGGGTGTTGATTTGCTTCTCTAAAACATAGAAAAGCATCACAAAACAGGTATTTTGGACACAATGTCTGTGCTGAACATAATGCCAAATTAATCTCACTGGCCCGCGCTCCATCCCCTACATATATATCCGTGCCTATCCAAAGGCCCTTTAAATGCCACTATCGTATCTGCTTCCACCTTAAGCCCCAGCAACGCATTTCAGGTACCCACCACTCGCCGTGTAAAAAAACTTGCTGTGCACAACTCCTTACACTTTTCCCCTCTGACCTTGAAGCTATGCCTCGCCTGTGATAGTCCCACCCTGGGAAATGGTTCTGACTGTCTACCCTATCCAAGCCTCTCAATATTATATGCTTCCATTGTCTTCCTTTATCTCCAACAGGGAAAACAATCCAAATTTGCCAAATTTCTCATTAGGTCATAAGTGATAGGAGCAGAATTAGGCCATTCAGCTCATTGTCTACTCCACCATTCAATCATGGCTGATCTATCTCTCCCTCCTACCCCATTCTCCTGCCTTCTCCCCATAACCTGACACCCATGCACCTTACAGCTCTAATCCATGCACCATTCTCTTCTGTATTTTCTCCAGAGTTTTCACTTTTTTTCTGTCACGGGGAGATCAGAAATGCATGATATTCCAAATGGCCTAACCAAAGTTTTTTCAAAGAGCTGAAACATGACTTCCTAACTCTTATACTCAAACCTCAACCAAGCATACCATACACCTTCTTCACCTCGCTAACTATTTATGTTGCCATTTTGGGCACCAAGATCCCTCTACTGTTAAAGGACATCATTAATGTATACTTTCCTTTTACATTCAACCTACCAAAATGCAACACTTCACGCTTGCTTGGATAAAACTCCATCTGCCATTTCTCCACCCATATCCTTTGGTAGCCTTCCTCACTGTCTGTAACTCCACCAATTCTGATGCTGGCTGCAACGTGCTAACTGACCTATCTGCATTTACAGCTATTCATTGATATATATCACAGACAAAAGAGGTCCTAGCACAGATCCCTGAGTAATGCCACTAGTCACATATTTCCAGCTTCCACTATTACCTTTGCCTTCGATGGGCAAGCCAGTTCTGAATCCAAACTACGAAGCCACCGTGAATATTTATTTTCTGGATCAGCCTGCCATTAGCGATCTTATCAAATGCCTTACTAAAATCCATGCAAACAACATCCTCTGGCCTAAACTGATCAATCTCCCTCGTAATTTCAAGTTGATAATACGTGACCTGCCGCAGACAAAGCCATGCTGACTGTCCTTAATTATCCCTTTCTCTTACAAATGTGAATAATTGGAGTAAATCCACTCCAATACTTTCCCTCCCTACAACACAAGACTCACCAGCTTATCATTTCTTAGTTTGCTTCCCTTCTTAAAATATGAGCAACATTGGTTAATCTCCAGCCCTCTGAGACCTCACCTGCGGCTAAAGAGGATAAAAGATCTTTGTCAAGTCCCCCAGATTTTTCAATCTTGCCTCTCTCAATAACCTGATATAGATCACGTCAGGCCCTAGGGATTTGTCCACCTTAATGCTTTGCATGACTCAATACTATCTCCTTCTTGATCTCAAACTCCCCAAGCACAATAGTGTACCCTGCACCAATTTCACTATCCTCCATGTTCTTCCCCTTGCTGAATACAGATCCCAAGTACTCTTTGGTATCCCACATACCACCGGGTGGCGCCAACAATGGCTGCCTCGCCAACAGTCTGTCTGTCCTTTCCTGGTTTGTGTTTAAATAGTATGTGTTAAATGTATGTTTTTAGCTTGTTCTTTAGCTTGTTTTATGTGGGGGGTGGGGGTGGGGAGGAAACATTTTCTAATCTCTTACCTCAACGAAGATATGATTTTTTTCTGTGTCATATCTCCGTCCGAACTACGGCCCAACATCGAGGAGTTGGCGGCCTTTGCGGGAGACCAACTTTTGAGTGCTCCATCGCGGGGAGCTTACGGGACTTTAACATCGTGGAGCCCGCTATCCCTTTGCCAGGGATCGACCTTGAAGTTCGACCTTGGGTGCTTGCGGACTTACATCACATGACTCTGGTCAGAGACCGACATCGGGAACTCCAAGCCACGGGAGTTTCGATTGCCCCGACCGGGAGCTTTGATCGCCCCAACGATGGTTCGATTGCCCGTCCACGGGAGAAATAAAGAGGAAGAAGTTTGGACTTTTTTGCCTTCCATCACAGTGAGGAATGTGGGGAATCTGCTGTGGTGGATGTTTATGTTAACTTTTATGTATTTGTGTGTCTTGTTGCTTGTTTTTTTTTCGTATGGCTGTCTGGTAATTCGCATACCTTCATTGGTACATGTGGCAATATAAGAGTTTGAAACATCTTCTGTCAAGCATAAATTCCCTCCTTTATTCTTAAATGTACACAGAAAAAGCTTGCGATTTTCATTAATATGACTTCCCTATGAAATTCCATAGCCCCTTCGTCCAATGGCTGCTTGAGTTCTTTCCTGCTTGCTTTATATTCCTCAATTATCTTGTTAACATCAGTAAAGTATTTATTCTCCTGTTTATATTTACATTTAAATATAAAAGCTATCCATAAGGTACAAGTACATTGCAGTTCTCTTGTTTGTTTCCAAAATACCTCTAGAAACACCTCCACACAAGTTGAGCTTAGAAAAAATCTGGAGTAATTTTTATTAACTTAAATCCAAGCAAAAATTACCTTTACTATTACTGTTTGATCTGAAGTGCTGCTCATCATGTCATTAATTGATCTGAACAATTGTCTCAAGGAATCCATAAAGTCACTTTCACCTTTATCTTCATACAATCTTGAAAGAAATGAACAAATATGATCAACATTTTACAATTCTGGTAAGGTTTGTAAAACAATATAGCAATTAATTTGGCAATTAATTATACATATTTTCAATGATAAATTCATTTAAAAAAATCACATTTTACAAAACAAAGAATGGAATGCTTTGTTTTACACAGAAGGGTAGGTGTTTGGAAAATGCTGGAGAGATGGCAGAAGCAAATATGCTAGCACAGTTTGAGGGACATTCAGCCAACACAAATTAGATTACTTTACATTGGCATCATGATCAGTGCCAATGTGTTGGGCCAAAGTCTCTGTCCCTGTGTTGTTCTATGTTCAATGATAAGCAAATTAGTTCACAATATCTACCAGCAAAAAATAACTAGTAGTCAAAATAAAACAGCAGGCAGTGACAAATTAAATTTAGAATAGAAAAAAAGATAGCATTTTAAATAAAAAGGAAATACCAGAAAAATTAGATTAGAAAATAATTTTAAACGAAATTCGATAAGGGCAAGGGACCCTGAAACATTTAGAATTATTTTCAATGCAAAATAACAATGGATCAAATAATCTTTCTCCAATATAATTGACTTGAAAAGTTGCAAGTATTATTTTGTTTAAATTGAGATGCGAGGAACTGCGAAATAGCAAGAATAGGAATCATTAATTGCTAATTGACAGTGATGAGTATATGAGTGATGAGCCAGACTCCATTAATGAGGTTATATCACATTTATAAAGTACTACTTAAATTCCCTAAAGGGTAAATCTCAAAAAGGAGAGATTGGAGATTGCAGGGTAGTGGAATTGGTCTTACAGTTGGACTGGCTATGTCACATCTAGCATTTGGAAAATGTTGCAGACAGTAAGTTTAGCAAGTTGGTCATTCCATAGATACAAAAAGAAGATGGGTGACCATCATAAATGGCAGTAAGTGCAGACAAATTGTGCAGGAAACAGCCATGGTCATTCCATTTTCAATGGGTATAGGATGGCCTCAGAGGAAAGCGGCAGAAGCAGAGTTTGTGGCACTTTGTTGACTCTAACGCATAGCAGGGGACGGAAAGTTTAGGTGAGCAATAATGGTAGAAATTCGTTAATGAGGGGGACATGCACTTCTCTGTCCAAGAGCTATTTTCCAGCATGGTATGTTGCCTCACTAATGTAATCTCGCTAATCAGAGATGTCTCAGATCCGCTGCTGAACATTATGAAGGGGTAGGGCCAGAGATTGTGGTTTCTTAAGTTTGCTCTGAATCCCTTATACTCCAGCTGCCTATATCTGAACCATACCTCATTCTTTATCATGACCAGAGCCTCAACATACCAGCTGTAGAGCAATAAATATAAAATAAAAAACACAGAACAGAAATTACTGTCTTATCAAAAGAAACATTCGAAAGGAATCCTGACAACCATTGGTTGCTTAATATTTAAAACAGACAAATCACTCAATTAGACATGATGCTCACCACTAACACCTACAGTGCCCTCCATAATGTTTGGAACAAAGACCCATCATTTATTTAATTGCCTCTGTACTCCACAATTTGAGATTTGTAATAGAAAAAATCCAATGTGGTTAAAGTGCACATTGTCAGATTTTAATAAAGGCCTTTTTTTATACATTTTGGTTTCACAATGTAGAAATTTCAGCTGTGTTTATACATAGTCCGCCCATTTCAGGGCACCATAATGTTTGGGACACAGCAGTGTCATGTAAATGAAAGTAGTCATGTTTAGTATTTTGTTGCATATCCTTTGCATGCAATGACTGCTTCAAGATTCAAGAGAGTTTATTGTCATGTGTCCCAGATAGGACAATGAAATTATTGCTTTGCTTCACACAACAGAGTATAGTAGGCATAAATGAATACAGAAGAGATCAGTGTGACCATACACATTTGAAAATATATATATACACACATAAATAAGCAGATAAAGAGCAATGGTCTGTTAATGTTCAGAGTTTTGTTCGAGTTGAGTTTAATAGCCTGATAGCTGTGGAGAAGGGCTATTCCTGAACCTGGATGTTGCAGTTTTCAGGCTCCTGTACCTTCTACGTGAAGACAGCAGGGAGATGAGTGAGTGGCCAGGATGGTGTGGATCTTTGATGATGCTGACAGCCTTTTCGAGGCAGCGACTTGAAGTCTGCGATTCATGGACATCACCAGTTGCTGGGTGTCTTCTCTGGTGATGTTCTGCCAGGCCTGTATTGCAGCCATCTTTAGTTTCTGCTTGTTTTGGGGGCTAGCCCCCTTCAGTTTTCTCTTCAGCACATAAAAGGAATACTCAATTGGGTTCAGATCGGGTGATTAACATGGCCACTTGGTCACTTGATTAACTGTAACCTGGCCATCCTATTTTTACGGCTATCCAGTGGTTTGCATCTTGCAATGTAGCCTCTGTATTTCTGTTCATGAAGTCTTCTGTGGACGGTGGTCATTGACAAATCCACACCTGACTCCCGAAGAGTGCTTCTGATCTGTTGGACAGGTGTTTGGGGATTTTGCTTTATTATAGAGAGAATTTTTCTGTCATCTTCCTTGGCCTGCCAATCCCTTTGCGATTAGTAAGCTCACCAGTGCTCTCTTTCTTCTTAATGATGTTCCAAACAGTTGATTTTGGTAAGCCTAAGGTTTGGCTGATGTCTCTAATAGTTTTATTCTTGTTTCTCAGTCTCATATTGGCTTCTTTGACGTTCATTGGCACAACTTTGGGCCTCGTGTTGATAAACAGCAATAAAAGTTTCCAAAGATGATGGAAAGACTGGGGGAAAGACCAGGTGCTGAGAGTTCTCTTATACCTGCATTAAGGAGGCATTTAAACACACCTGAGCAATTACAAATGCCTGTGAAGCCATGTGTCCCAAACATTATGGTGCCCTGAAATGGGGGGACTATGTACAAACACAGCTGTAATTTCTGCATTGTGAAACCAAAATGTATAAAAATGGCCTTTAATAAAAATCTGACAAAGTGCACTTTAACCACATGTGATTATTTTCTATTACAAATCTGAAATTGTGGAGTACAGAGGCAAATAAATAAATGATGGGTCTTTGTCCCAAACATTATGGAGGGCACTGTATACATGAAAAATTGTAGTCAAATTAATTGCCTTCCTACTTCCACTGTGAATTTAAGTTTTCCTTCTTTAGGTTGTCACTAACGCTCACATCGCAGACCCCAGTTCACCAGCACCCCTCCCCCAATCAAACATTTGCTATACATCTAATAATCTACCAAGGATTAACCCTGCACCCTGATGTATGCACGAGACATGAAGTAACATTTCATCATAATTGCCGCACTCTTCAATTATGCTGCTGACAATAGAGGGAAACAAGCGTTTAACTCAACTGTTTCATGTCAAATCTGAGAATTGGTGCAGCTCAAGGTGGAATGCAATCTATGGTTTGTCTGCTGCCTACCAACATCAGCATGTATTTTGACACCAAAATAATTACACTAAGAACCCTTGTGTTGCTGCAGTGATTTGTTTCCAATGGATTATACAAACTACAATGCAATATATTTATCTCTGTATCATGCAAAGACGTAAGTAATTATAAATATTTTAGTTATGAACAGAAATATTTTGAAAATAAACTACAATAAAAATGAGGAAATATATTTGATCCATTTCCCTGTGTGTGATCCATGGTACAAAGTTTAAATTTGATCATTATCCAACTGATAACATAATTAGTGTTACATAGGTGTAAATTAGAAACTGTTGTCACTAAATTTTATTTTTGTTTAAATATAAATCAAGTTAAATATTCAACACAATAAATGTAGTCATTTACAGTACACAAAGAAAACAAGAAGTGCTCCTTCTTCTCTATTAAAAAATTTGCAAGCTTCTGAAATATGTAACCTGAACCTTTCTTTCCTGTTGAATTAAAAGGAGACGAAAGTGTCAGAAGCTTTAACTCTTGAACGGCAGCAATGATCCAGAGAAAATAAGTTAACTTCATATGATGAGGCGATACATTCACAATTCAGCTAACATCAGAGTTGCAAACTAAAACATGAAGTCAAGTGTTGGCAATGTAGAAAGGCTGAACTTATATTTATTTTGTGTGTGTGTGTGTGTGTGTGTGTGTGTGTGTGTGTGTGTGTGTGTGTGGGTGTGGGTGTGTGTGTATGTGTGTATGTGTGTGTGTGTGTGTGTGTGTGTGTGTGTGTGTGTGTGTGTGTGTGTGTGTGTGTGTGTGTGTGTGTGTGTGTGTGCGTGCGTGCGTGCGTGTGAATAGGGGATGTGATGAAGATGATTGATGAGGCCAATTTAAAGCTCTCGATAATATTTCCCATGGTAGGCTGATCCAAAAGAAGAACAAACCTCTCAAATGCTAGAGAAATAGAGACTGTTAGGTGTCTAGAACGTGCTGCTGGGGATGTGGTGGAAGCAGATACGATAAGCATTTATAGGGGTATTTAAACAGATATATGAACATATATTAAGGGATATGGGCCATGTGCAGACATCTTACAATATACAATACAATACAATACAATACAATTCAATTTATTGTCATTTGGACCCCTTGAGGTCCAAACGAAATGTTGTTTCTGCAGCCATACATTACAAACAAATAGACCCAAGACACAACATAATTTACATAAACATCCATCACATTGCTGTGATGGAAGGCCAAAAAAACTTATCTCTCCACTGCACTCTCCCCCCCCATGTCAGAGTCAAAGTCAAAGCCCCCGGCTGGCGATGGCGAATTGTCCCGCGGCCATTAAAGCCACGCCGGGTGATGCAAGGTCGCACACCGGGTTCTTGATGTTAGAGCCCCCGGCGTGCGCTCGCAGAGTCCCGCAGCCATTCCAAGCCGCGCGGGGCGATGGTGTAAGGCCCCGCTCCAGGAGCTCTTCAACCCCGCAACTCGGGCGGGAGAAGTCGCCGTTGCGGGAGCCCTGAAAAGCGGTCTCCCTCCATGGACCCGCGGGCTCCCGGTGCCGCCGTCCGCCAGACCCGCAGTTGCAGCCACCGAATCTCCGGGGGTCGGGCCGCAGCAGCGTCCACCACAGCTCCACCCGCTCTGGACTCGGCCAGCTCCGCGACGGTGAGGTGAGTAGTCGGCACCACAGCCCCCGGTCTTCCTGTTGGAGGCCGCTCCTCGTTGCAGCCCCAATGACAACGGAGACCCGACAAAGAAAAGGTCGGGTCTCCGGTGCAGGGAGAGATTTAAAAGTTACCCCCTCCCTCCCCACACCACCCCCACCCCCCCCCCCCACACACATACCCCAACAAAAAATACATAAAAACATAGACATAAAATAATAAAAACGCAGACGGACTGCAGAAGCCGCTGCTGACGAAAGTCGCGCCGCCCACCGAATGACATCATTGTGGGCCAAAGGCCTGTTCCTGTGTTGTACTGTGGTATATTTTATACACTTCTGAACATAAATCTGAGAGAAACCTTAATATAATTTTGTTTGCAAATTTAACTTTAAATATAGTTTTTCTTATAATTATAGGAATGCCACTTTAAATGCTGTTGTAATTTACAAGCTCGTGGCCAAAATTACAATAAAATTGGAATATACTGATATTAATTCAATATTAGATATTTAAAGGTGCATGGTAGAATAGCCACAGGAAAATAAGTGCATATGTTATCATTATAAATGTACTTGAATGCAATGAATGAAAAATAGGTAGGTTGTGGTAAACTTTTTCTTAAGTGTGCATCTATCTCAGCTTGGCTTACATGTAAGATGCAGACCTTTTATTTTAGAAAAACATATAAAGTGGATCCAAAAAAGAGTTGGATAAAGTTTAATCAATATAACGTTTCTGGAAATTTTCTGTGCTGAGACAAACAATACTTGACATATTTTGATACTCCAATAGTTATAACTAACAGAATATGCAGTTTCATAAGCGAATTTCTACAGTACTTGATGTCTCTGTAGCCAAACATAACTGCAGCTATGATATCAAAAATCAGATGTTGCCAAATCTTAAATGACTCAGGATAACAACAGAGAGACAACAATTAACTAGGGTAGGAAGAGAGGAATAAGAGCATTTTAGAGAACTGTTTTATTGATTTTTATCTATGATTAGCATAATGGCTTGGGAAAGGATAGATGGGGAGAGTAAACATTTATTTTTTGATATGTTGAAATAAGAAAAAGATTGGACTACATAGTCCAAAGTAAATCACAAATACAACATTTATTTAGATGTAATTTTAAAATCATTATTTGTTCCTCAGATATAAAATATAATTTACATCATAATTTAAATAATGTTTATCAATGTGCAAAATGTTGAACTAAAGTTGAGTTAAATTCAACTTTAATCTCATAACAAAAAACACACAATAAACAACCTGTGCATGGAAAAGACAAAAGACAAAACTAATTTGCAGAAATTTACACAAATGCAGTTAATCCTAAAAACAGACCCTGAAGTAAAGGTAATGCCCCTGAAGTAAAGGTAATGCCCCTGAAGTAAAGGTAATGCCCCTGAAGTAAATACCTTCCCACTTCAAGGTAATGTTGTCAATTGGTATTGGCCTAAAATGAATAGTCATCCAAATCCATGCCCACAGGAGATTGAGTAAGAGTACGTGCCCAGGCTTATTTTTTATATGACATGACTTTATACCAATGAAGAGTAGAGAGATTTATGATGGAGCACGATCATTTCAAGGTCACTAAATATTGGGGAGATAATGTCAACTTTTAAACGATAACAGGTGACCCTTGTTCAAAGATAACAGTGCAGAACTACACATAAATGCAGACAATTCTGTGTAAAATAATAGAATCAACTATCAGCTGAAGATAACTTAGAATTGTAGCTTTACTGCCATCAATATGAATAAGAGAAGCTCTTGACCAACAATACTGGACTAAAGGTGTTACATTTGAATGCATGCAGTATACAGAACAAGGTGGATGGGTGATAAAACTTTGTAGGTAAAACATGTGGGCATGACAGGGATGTGGCTAGATGAGAATCAGAGTGGGAGCTGAACATCGAAGGATATACATCCTGTCAAAAAGACGGGTAGGTGGCAGTGGAGGTGGTGACGGTATTGGCAAGCAATGAAATTTAATCCTTCGCAAGGGATCATACAAGATCAGAAGATGTCGAATTCTTGTTAAGAAAGTGCAAGGATGAGAGCTGTACACAGGCCTCCAAACTTTAGCCAGGACGTAGAGTACAAATTACATCAAAAGATTGAATCGGCATATAAGAAAGGCAATATTACAGTGATCATGGGGGATTTCAATATGCAGGTATACTGGGAAAATCAAGTTGTATTGGATACCAAAAGAAGGATTTTTTAGAGTGCTTACGAGATGGCTTCTTAGTGCAGCTTGTGGTCGAGCTTAGTAGGAAAAAGGCAATTCTGGATTTGGTGTTGTGTAATGAACCAGATTTGATTAGGGAGCCTAAGATGGATCCCCTAGGAGGTACAGTAGTTCCATCCTACATACTGGGGACAATTTACAGAGGCCAATTTATCTACAAACTTGTACATCTTTGGAATGTGGGCGAAAACAGGAGCAGCTGGAGAAAACCCACGGGGTCAAAAGAGAGAACATGTAAACTCTGTACAGAGACCACCCGTATTCAGGCAGTGACTCTACCGCTGTACCACTGTGCCGCCCTGTGACGGTGGAATACAGAGTAGCAGTGTACGGTCATGCACTTTGGTAGTAGGAATAAAGGCGCAGTCTATTTTCTAAATGAGAAGTGGATTCTGAAATTGGAGGTGCAAAGGGAGTTGAGACTGCTGGTGTAGGATTCCCAAAAGGTTAATTTGCACGTTGAATCGGTACTAAGGAAGGTAAAAACAATGTTAGCATTCATGTCGAGAGGATTAGAATATAAAACCAGGGTTGGAATGCTAAAGCTTTATAGGGCACTGGTCAGACTACATTTGGAGTATTGTGAGCAGTTTTGGGCCCATATGTGAAGAGGACTGTGCTGGCATTGGAGAGGGTCCTGAGGAGACTGATTAACGTTGGGTTAACGTATGATGGACATTTGACTGCTCTGGGCCTGTACTCACTGATGTTTGGAAGGACAGGTGTGGGGTCTCATTGAAACTTACCAAGTAACGAAAGGCCTGGATAGAGTGGATGTGGAGAGGATGTTTCCACCAGCGGGAGAGTCTAGGGTCAGAGGGAACAGCCTCAGAATAAAATAACCTACTTTTAGAAAGGAGATGAAGAAGAAATTCTTTAGCCGGAGGGTAATGGATCTGTGGAATTCAATACCACAGACGGCCAAGTCATTAGGTTATTTTAAAGCGGAGATTGATAGGTTCTTGATTAGTAAGGATGCCACAGATCAACCCATCACCAACCCATCTATATTTATGTCCAGGTCATTTATATATGACACAAACAGCCGAGGTTCCAGGACAGATCCATGCAGAACTCCACTGGTCACAGATCTCTAGCCCAAATATCATCATTCCACCGCAACTCTCTGTTTTCTATGAATAAGCCACTTCTGAATCCATAGGACCAAGTCATCATGAATCCTGTACATCCTGTTACTATGAGAGATCGTATCAAAAGCCTTATTATATTAAATAAATGTTCCATGGGCTCTCCAGTACAATGGCAAAACTAGATTTATGAATAAAAAGGATACTTACTGATTAAACAGTATTCTCGAACGAACAATGAATTTGAAAACATATTCTAAAGATTTCATTGCTTTGAAGAGTTGGTCTGTCACATTAGGCTTTTCTGAGTTGTCCACATAGTTTTTCAATACAGTGGTGAGTTTCCTGGATAAAAATTAAGACTTTGTAAGTTTGAATACCTGTCATTTAATTACATTATGCTCCTTTGAAAATATTTCCATATCAAATTCTTTCTCCATAAAACAAATTTCCTATCTCTGCTGTTCCCCTAAAGTATGCTATAAGATTTCCCTCATCTCTTAAGTTATATGATGATTAGTAACCAACAATAGACCCCAAAATGTTCTTTCTCCGTATTAGGGCAGAATCTGGCAACACATTTCTCTCCAGAATAAAATGCCAGAGAATGATATGTTTATGCAATGTTGTACAGGTATCTATTCTCAACAGAAACCACGAAAACGTGATGCAGACTTATTTATTAGTCTGATCAATTTACCTTAAACCTAATTTCAATGTTTTTTCCATTTTATAAAGCAGTGCAATAAAGTTAGGTCATAACGATACCTTAAATAATACCAGAACTGAGAAATCAGATATTACCACGATAGATTCAACATCTTGGATCACTCCTCTCAAGGAAAAGACAAAATTGACGAATAAAATCACAGTTTCT
Organism: Amblyraja radiata; assembly: GCF_010909765.2. Classification (NCBI taxonomy): domain Eukaryota; kingdom Metazoa; phylum Chordata; class Chondrichthyes; order Rajiformes; family Rajidae; genus Amblyraja; species Amblyraja radiata. The sequence continues at coordinate 18,860,332 of NC_045970.1, forward strand.
TCAGAATGGAAACAGGCCCTTCGGCCCAACTTGACCAAGATGTCCCATATAAGCTAATCCCATTTGTCTGTGTTTGGTCCATATCCCTCTAAACCTTTCCTATCCATGCATGTGTCCAAATGGCTTATAAATGGTGTTAGTGTCCTTGCCTCAACTGCGTTCCAGCTATCTTTCCAGCTTAACAACATCTTTCCGAGAGCAGAGTGACCAAAACAGGACACAATACACTAAAAATTATCTCACCAGTATCTTGTACAATTGTCCTAACTTCTAAACTCAATTCCCTGACTATTGAAAGCCAGCATGTCAAAAGCGTTATTCACCACTCTATCCACTTGCGACCCCACTTTCAGGGAACTCTGTACTCGTACTCCTAGATCCATCTTCTCTGCAATGTACCCCAGGGCCTTACCATTCACTGGGAAGATCCTGGCTTGGCTTCTCAAAATGCAACATCTTACATTTAACATAGAACAAAGAAAAGGACAGGAACAGGAACAGGACTTTTGGCCCAAAATGTCTGTGCTGAATATGAAGCCGAGCTAAATTAACCTCATCAGCCTGCACATAATCAGTATCACTGCATTCCCTGTATATGGGTGTTTCTGTAAATACAGCACTCAGTAGTCAAACTGAAGGTCTCCAAAGTTCCAGGTTATTTTCCTGTTTTTTATGTAATATTCCCATTGTTTCATATCCTGTATTTTAAGTAGTATAGATCATGGTGTATTGCCAAAACAATGAGATGAAGCAAAAATAAATAAATATGTTTTTACAAAGAAAACTATCCCTGTGTTTTCTTGCCTTTATTTGTGACATTTTTTCAAGCAGGATTTCATAAAATCCTTATGCTGATTCATACCAGAAATATTACATTAATTTTGCAATTAAATAACTATATAAGCTAAATTCCAATTATGTTTATGATTTTTTATCATTTATCACCCGATTAGATGGTTTTCTGATGCCCCAAGTTGTTCCAGACACCCACCACCCTCTGTGTAAAATACTTGCCCCACACATCTGCTTTAAATTTTGCTCCTTTCGTCTTAAAATTATGCCTTCTAGACTTTGATTTTTCCATCATGGGAAAAAGGTTCTGACTGTCTACCCTATCTATGCCTCTCACAATTTTATATACTTCCATCATGAAGCCACAGACAACATGCCAACTTCCTGCAGTTACCCAACATCTATGCTGGGAAATCTGCCCACTGAACCAGCACCTGGTTTGACATGACATAAGTTCAGTGATTCCATTCATTTCTGAGGAGAGGAATGGCTGCAAGGGGCGCGGCAAGTTTCAATTAAATAGCAATTACTTATGTGAACTTGTTTAAAATGCTTTACTTTTTTTTTAATTAAATTTGAAATTGAATAGCATAATTAATGCTTTAATAGTATGACTAACTTTCATTTGAATGTTAAGTAAATTCAAACCATTTGACACCCTGCGAAGTTGGAGCATAGTTTAACATGCTGGCAAAACTTTTATTCTCAGGAAATGTTCAGGCCTTGTCATGAAGTGTTATTTTACTGCCAAATAACGATCAGACAGAACGATCAGAGCCAGTTTCCTGAGCAAAATTGCTATTGATGAACGTGTGAACAGGCTGGCGTGGACTCAGTGGACCAAAGAGCATGTTTCCATGCCATACCTCTAAACTAAACAAAATTGCTCCTCCCTGCCATTATTTAATTGATCATGTTTGAACTAAGTGACAACAACTTGAATGCATGAACAAGAGCTAAACATGTTTTGTAGATCCTTCTAAGAAAAAAAATATACATTATTTTCAATAAAAGTCATGAAATATGCTCCAGCCAAAGGCAGAAATGAGACTCTAATTAGAATGCACTACAATGCAAACATGAAAGATCAGAGTTCTTGAAAAACATACGTGTAAGCCAAGGTTGCGCTAAAGTGCTTTTTGATATAGGTTTCAAGAACAGGGTTGAAATGCTGGAATTTCCTATCAGCAATCAGTCCAATTATAAATACCTGGATTTGGAAGAAAAATATATTGGTTGAAATGAACAGCATTCCTCCCTAGAGACTTCTTCTTAACAAATCTGCATCTAATTACTTGACATGATATGGTTGGTAGATTCATTTGCATTCAATTAGAACAATAAATTTAAAACTCCAAATAACGATGAAAATATGGTAAAATTAAGTTACTGTATGCTGCTTGCATAGTGACAAGTAACTCCAAAGCACAGAAGGCCATAATTAATAACCAATTACCAAGTTACATTTACAAAGCTCTATTAGCTTTGTATAGTTTCCCCATAGTATTTCACACTAGCACTATCAATCAAACTCTGAAACTGAGCTACCTCAGAACATTCTTGGATAGTGCCAATAAAGTGCCTTAAAAGGAACTTTAGAGAAAGACAACAAGTAAGGCCCGTATGGTTCCAAAGGTTTAACTTACCAGAGAATCAAAAACTAATGTGTCAAAAGTGTCACTGTCAGAGTTCTCCATCATGATATTAAAAAGTGCATCAAGTGTATCTTGTAAAAACTGAAAGAAAGATTTAGATTTGAATATACACAATCCAAGATAATGTTATCTTTATATTTTAGCTTTCACATTCACAAAATGTCTTGCGATTAAAAACCTAAATGTTTTTGGTCAAGCATCGCAGTAAATAAAACCTGATACTTCATTGCTTTTATAAAAAAACACAAATTTCAATACAGGAAAAGGCCATATCGACTACTCTGCGGCTGGTGTCAGTCAAACCCCATTTCCCACCCAGGAGTTACAGCTGACCAGTAAATGTCTTAATGCCAAGCATTGAAGGGCAGAATATATTACTTCAGTACCAGATATGGAGAGGCAATATAAGCTTAATAAGTAATTTTGTTGGGGAAAAATAGCAAGTACACCAGTCTGAAAAAACAGCGGCACAGCTGGTATAGCTGCTGCCTCATAGCGCCAGAGGCACTTCAATACTGGCCTCGTCTGCTTTGTGTGTCTGCGTAGTTTACACGTTCTCTCTGATACCCCATGGGTTTTCTCCAAGTGCTCTGGTTTCTTTCCATGTCCCAAAGACATGCGGGTTTGCAGGTTAATTGGCCTCTGTACGTTGCAGCTAATGTGCAGGGAGTGGATGAGAAAGTGGGATAACATTGAAATAATGTGAACGGGTGAACAATGGTCAACATAGTCTCAGTACATTGACTTGTTGGTCCTAAAACCCGTTTCCATGCTGTCCCTTTCAATCAATCAAAAAAACAATCAACGGGGAAAAAGGGAAAGTGTCGGGTGAAAGGGGGTAGAATTCCAAGGGAATGACAGAGGAAGGGATGAAGGAGAGAATGGCCTGATATCTTAGACAATATATCGAACTCCTTAGACATAGTTAATGGATTTAAGGGCCACATGTGATTGGAGTTTCAGTGGAAGAGCATTTTGGGGAGAGTGAACCCAATTCCATGCATTTAATCCAGGAAGATTATTTTGAATATGGATGTCTACACTTTAGGGAATGGTACTAAATTGGTGTAAGGCAAATTACAAAGTAATTACAAAGTGCTGGGGAGAATAAACTGGGAGTTGTTGTTATTTGGTTAGTTCACATCAGACATGTGGGGAAGTCGGTTGAAGGTAAATTGATCATAGTTCAGGATCTGCATGTACCTGTAAGGAGGATAATGGGCCTGTCCCACTTAGGCAATTTTTCAGGCGACTGCCGACGAATGTCAGAGTGAAACACACACACATCGCTTCCTTCACCAGCCCGTTATGCAGAGCAAGCGGGGGGAGCGCTGTCTGAGTGAAATTCACACGGTGCAAAGCCAATGTGATACAGACACACACTGCAATGATCAAGAAGGTTGGCGCTGTAATTAAGACGGTGAAGGCACAGTGTATGGGAAGGGTCACGTAGTCCTTTAAAAGAGGGGGGGAGAAGGAGGAAGAAGGGGGAAGAAGTGGGAAGAAGAGGGAAGAAGAGGGAAGAAGAGGGAAGAAGGAGAAAGAAGAGTTAAGAAGGGGGGAAGAAATGGGGGGGAGAAGGAGTGGAGACAACTTTTAAGAAGCCAGAGATACATGGCTGTGAAGCTCGGCAGGCATTAACATTACCGGTCGGTTATCCTTGGTTCTGAAAATTACTGCTTACTTTTTTTCCCCCAATGAGCCAATGAAATTCACCAGTCAGCACCGGCTACAACCTATGAGAACCGATGACAACCTTTGACCTCCTGGCAACCCACTACCACTGCATCTACGGCACGAGAATTCTTGCTACTATCCATGGCGGCTTCATTCTGGTTGCCGCTAATTTTTCAACATGTTGAAAAATTTGCGGCGACCATAATGAAGCTGCGACTAGTTCCCAGAATGCGGGAACGCCTCACGACCATGAAGACGATTACCCGGCAACCACCCACGAACATGTGGCGACCGCATAGTCTCCTGCAGTCGCCTAAAAAGTCGCCTAAGTGGGACAGGCCCATAAGCATACCAAGATAAGGGAATTTTAGATAACCAAAGAGGTTTTAAATTTTGTCATTAAGAAAAGGGGTATAAAGAGAACATCAGGCAGGGCCTTTTAAGGATGTAAAGCAAGTAGGAAAATAGTAAGCGGGAGAATAGAAGGGCTAAAAGAGATCATGAATGGCTTTGGCGAGTCTGATTCAATATCATTTCACGGCTTTTTATACGTACATTAAAACGAGGATAACCAGGGAGAAGATAGGACTCATCAAGAATAAAGGGGAGAATTTGTGCTAGGATGTAGGAGAGCTACTAAACGAGTGCTTTGCATCTGTATTCACCAAGAAAGGCAGGGACAGTGTACAGAATACTGCAAGGACAGTTTAAGATTAATGAGGAAGTCGTGTTGGGGCCATTGAAGAGCATTAAGCTGGATAAATCCCCAGGGGTTGATGGGATCTAAGAGAGGAGAGAGGAGGCTTGAGAGGAGATTGCCATTGCCTTGAAGAAGATCTTTGCATCTTCTCTGGCCACGGGCGAGGTCCCGGTAGACTGGAGTGTAGTCAATGTTGTTCCTTGGTTTAAGGGAAGCATACAGGGAATTATAGGCAGGTGAACCTCACACCAGTGGTAGGGAAGTTATTGGATAGGATTCTTTCGGATAGGATTTACTCCCATTTGGAAGGGAGTGGGCTAATTTGGGATAGTCAGCATGTCTCTGTATGCAAAATGTATTGCAACTTGAGCAAATTTGAATGTATTACAAACTTGAGCAAGTTTTTTGATAAGGTGGTGAAGGTGATTGACGAGGGTAGGGTGTTGGATGCTGTCTGCAGTGATTTTTGTAAGTCACTTGATAAAGTCCCACAGTAGGCTGATCCAAAAGATTAAGATGCATGGGATTCACAGTGAGTTGGTTGTGTAGATTCAGGACTGTCTTCTTATTGAGAGAGGACAAGAGGATTATGGTGAATGTAAGGGGAAAGTATCAATATAATGGTAAGACCCTCAGCAGCAATGATGTAGAGAGGAATCTTGGGGTCCAGGTCCATAGTTCCTTGAAAGTGTCAACAACAGTAGATAGAGCAGCAAAGGCAACATGATATGCTTGCCTTCATTGGTCTGGCCATTGTATAAAGCTCAAGAAGTTATGGTGCAGCATTATAGGACTTTGGTTAGGCCACATTTGGTATATTGCCTATAGATCTGGTCATCCTATTGTAGGAAGGATGTGGAGGTTTTGGAGAAGACGCACAATAGGTTTATGAGAATGATGCCTAGATTAGAGGGTAGTAGCTATAAGGAGAGGTTGGATAGACTTGAATTGTTTTCTCTGGAATGTCGGAGATTGCAGAGTGACCTGATAGAAGTAGAAAAATTATGAGAGGCATCGATAGGATAGCCAGTCAGAACCTTTCCCAAGGTGTAAATATCAAAGACATACCTAAAAGGTGAGAGGTGCAAAGTTTACAGGAGATATGTGGGTCCAGTTTGTTTTTTTGCACACACAGTGGGTGCCTGAAACGCATTGCCAGACAGAGCGGCAGATACAATAGTGGAGTTTAAAAGTATTTTAGACAGGCACATGGATATGCAAGGAATGGTGGGGTATGGATTGAATGCATGCAGATGAGAGTAGTTTATCCTGGCATTTTGTTTGGCACAGACATCGTGGGTCAAAGGGCCTGCTACTGTGCTGCACTGTTCTATTCTTTACTATAGATATCTGATATATATTTTCAAGGATTCAAGAATATAATTATGTAAAGGAAACCAACATGGATATATTTGCATTATTCAAGTGTTATTTCTGACTTGAAAACAAGCCAGTTAAGTAACTTTTCAAAATATAGTCACTCTTACAAAAACAAGGTCTCAGAATAAGTAATGAGATATTATTGGATAATCTATTTCACATCTGGTTTTTGAATGGTAACTCGCGTGGTATCCCACTAACAGTGTTAAGAGATTTTTTTACAACCACTTCACAGTTTTTTTTGTCTCATCTGAAGAAAGGAATTGTACACAGATTCAGATCCAGCTAAGTTATTTCATTTTTAAAGGAAAGCTATACCCACCGTTTAGGTATTAAAATTGATTGCATCTTGACAGGCAAATATCCTAGTTACCTGTCAAATTATTTTCACACATGCATGCACATTTGCTCAGATATGCATAAGCTTTGGAAATTTAACATACGGCATATCTAACTTTATTCAGAAAATGGAAGTCAATTACCTTAACAACCTCCTCTCCATCCACCTTCATCAGCTGCCTCAAATTCTGCTGGAGTAAATTTGTGTTTGACCTCCATTTCAAGAGTCCCAAGAGATCCACTGTAAGCAAACCAGGTATGATTTTTTTAAATTAATAACCAAGTAAAAAGGCGATAAAGTTCCAAAGAATAAAAGCAACAAAAAAAAAAGTATTATGCACCTACAGCTTCATCCCGTTGCAATATGCGGCGGTTACAAATAATGTTGTGTCCACAATAATCCATTGTGGACATCACAAAGCAATTAAAGTGTCATTTTGTTTTATTTCCACGGAGAACAATTAAACAATTTAATTTTGTTACATTTCAAATAAACCTTCATCTTAAGCCATTAAAAAAAATTCAATTTGTAAGTGCAATTCAGTCTATCCCCTAGCTTTAATGCCAAGGAATAAAACAATTGTAAAATATAAGACGCAAGAAGCCACTTTCTCTTTAGATTTCTACGGTTTTTTTTTAATATCGCTCAACAGCCAGAAAGTACTGCTGAGTTTGGTACTATAGAGAAATCTTTCGGCTGGGAAAGAGTTTTGAAACCAAACAAGGAGAGCAGAAATAGTCTTTTGGTCTGGAGGAGCAAGTGCAACATAATGAACCACCATTCTGCTCGGTAGTGCTAAACAAATTACAGGTGTAATTCATTTGTTTAAATATGAAGATTTAATATTCTAAGATTTTATATTTAAGATATACAAAATATTCTCCACGATAATTCCCAACAACACAAGGCCATTTATTCGCCCCATTACTCGGCCCATTACTGTGCTCCCTCGCTATATTTTCACAATTGCACTGCCAAATTCTGCAGTAACTCCATTTCCAAGTATGCAGATGACATGCCCATAGTGTCCTGTAATTCAAACAGTGATGAGATAGAGTACAGTAGGGAATCAAGTTTTGCAGCAGGATGTCAAGATAGCAACCTCTCCCTCATTGTCAGCAAAAAAAGGACTGTTTATCAACTTTAGGAAGCGGAGTGGAGTACACGTTCTAGTCAGTCGCTCTATTCTACAGGGCGCTACACCACTTACTGTGCAAGTCCTGCCCTTGTTTAGGAAAATGCAACACCTCACACCTTCATGCCAGAATTAAGTTTCATCTGCCGTTCCTTGGCCCACTTCCCCAATTCGCCGAGATCGTTATAATCTTCTATAACCTTCTTCATTGTCCTCGACAACACCAATTTTGGTGTAATCCACAAACATACTAACCATGTTAGCAAAATCATCAATGGAGGTGACAAACAATAGTGAACCCAGCACCGATCTCTGCAGCTAGTTACAGGCCTCCAATGTGAATAACCCTCTGCTACCACATTCTGATTCTTTCTACCATGTCAATGTTGTATCCAATTGGTTAACTGACCCTGGATCCAATGTTATCTAACCTTCTAGGTTAGCTTAAAGTGCACAATCTTGCCCAAGGCCCTTGCTAAATCCATGTTGACAGCATCTACCGCAGTGCCCTCTTATTCATCTATCCAAAAAACTCAAAATCAAATTTGTGAGACACAGCTGCCCATACACAAAGTCATGCTGACAAACTTTAATCAGTCCTTGCCTTTCCAAATGTTTAAAGGTTCTACCCCCTAGAATTCCCTCCAGTAACTTATCCTCCAGTGATGTTAGGCTTACCGACCTGAGGTTCCCTAGCTTGTCCTTGCAGCCCTCCTTAAATAGGCACAACATTTGCCACACTACAATCTTCGGTGCTTCATTCATGGCCAAAGATGATGCAAATATCTTTTGGGCGCTCCTGCAATTTCCTCGGTAGTTTGCTACAATGTTTGAGAATACACTTGACCAGGGATTTATCCACCTTAACATACGTCTTAATGTGGATATATTCCAATATATCACTATTCATTTCCCTCGATTCTTCCGAAGACATTCCGTATACACAGATAACAAATATTCATTTAATGCCTCGTCCATTTCAGGTCGTTCCACAAAGACAACCTCGTTGATCTTTCAGCTGCCCTATCCTCTCCATAACTATCCATTTGCTCTTAATATAATTAGAGCATTTTTCAGGATTCTGCTATCTCACGTCCTCTTTATGCCCTTCCTTTATTTAATCTTTCTCAAAGAATTCAAAAGAAAAACCAGGCTATTTACTGTCTGTTTTATTCTGCTATCATTTTATCCCTGAGCATTATATTTTAAGTAGATTATATTGTAATCACGAACTGAATGTTATTTTGTTTAATGACTAAAGAAGAGCATTCATTCAAAATCCAGAAGCACATCATTTAATTGTTCTCTGTGGAAATAAATCAGAATGGCAATTTTATTGCATAGGTTGTGTCCACAATTGATCAATGTACCTACTCAGAACCGGCAGGAAATAGATAACAGCAAAGTAGATATTTATTTTGAGCATTCTCCAGTGACATATCTGGTTTTCATACCTAAAAATGAGATTTCTAAACATCATCATAAACAAGAGCTTATAAACAATGAATTTTGTCACCACTGGAGCTCTCCAGTGGTTAGTCACAAGAATATTTATATTGCCATTTCCATCTCCCAAGGACTCTAAGTAGGATTGCTAATTTACCAGACAATGAAATAAAATCAGTAAATCTCATTTAACAAAGCGCTTCTATGCTCAGAGACAAATAAATCTGAAAATTGATTTGAACTCTAGTATCAGATGTGAAAGAGCAAAGCCTATCACAGGCATACACACACCAGTCTATAACACAGCACATCTAAAATTACTAATCCCTAACATGTTAAGTATGCCATTTTATTTTATAAAATATTCAGCATTATTTTTGCTGGGTTTATTTAGCCTGCTATTGTCATCTTCCAGAATGTAATTGTGTGCAATTCTGAAAGCATCAAATAGTAGATATAACAATGAAGCCACTTGGTGTTTAAAGGAGGCAACTCTACAACCTAAAAAAATTAATCATCAAATCATAAAATTACATGAAAATTAATTTGATGTAAATAGCTGATATCGCAGCATTTACAGTTTACCTGATTTTGTTTTTCATCTATTAACTAATGCTCTTCTATTGTAGAGAGCCCTTAGATTCTGTGCAGTAATTTTATATGGGCTATTTAAAAATGTGCATAACATATCATACACAAACATCAATTTTTGTGAGAAAATACTCATGCAAGATAACTGAATATTTAGGAGCTTTTTTTAATAAAATCCGAAAACAAATAAGTGCAAATATTCTCAAAATCAACTTTTTAAACTGAATCACGCATACTCGTCTTTCTTTTTAGTAACTTACCATTCTGTGTAAGTTTTGTTGAACAGACCAAAGTGGAAATCTGAAATGAGTCCTTGCTGATGGCAAAGTTTCCAAAACTGTGCATATTTTTTCCAGTCACTGTGTAGCCTTTCTCCTCAAGTGCTGGTTTAGTTGCTGGTAGATTTAAATGCAGTGATGAATCTTCCAGCTTTTTGGCATCCCACTGTTCAGTAAAAATAAACTTAAAGCATTATATTTCAACATATTAAATTACTTTTATATGCCTTTTAAATTGCTTAAGATGCCAATTAAAAATAATTGTAAACTAACGTACCTTGTATACAATAAGATCATGTTCTCCATCTCTTAGGGTTGTTCCATCAAACCTCATTAACTTCACAAACGCCAGTGCAAAAATCTTCTCAGATTTGTCTTTGGCTGGACAAAGGAGGAAACAATGCCTTAAATCATCCCTTTCATTTGTGAAACAGTAGCTTCCATTGCTTAGTTTTAAAAAAGTAAACCGTTAAATCAGAACAAATATAAGTTCTATCATTGCTGCCGCAATCCATGCCTTCCAAATGCCTCAGAAAGAGCTATTAATTGCCATTTACAACAAGAGCTCATGCAATTTGATAATGGAATCTGTATTTGATAATGGAATCATACAAACCAAACAGCAACTCTTATATACTTTTGGCAAAATAAATATTTAGATTAATCAAAATGTTCAATTTTATTTTGCTTTTGGAAAGTATCTCCAAGAAAGATCCCACCAAAGATCAAAGCAAATAATGGTGAGATGATACTGCCTATTCATATTTTTATTTATTTTTCCTTGAGAGTTCTCCCAGCCTCACTCCCTATTTATTTCCCAGTCTTTTCACTACCATATCTACATCAACACCTCCAATTCTCTTGATATACAGCTACACTAGAGATAAATTACCGGCACCAATTAATTAAACAGCACCAATTAACTTTACAGCACAATTTGGAGTGAGGGAAAATACTGGAGCACAGGGTGAAACCATGAGTTCAGTGAGAATTTGAAAACATGCAGACAGTACTCAAGGTCAGTATCCAGCCTGGGTTGCTGGCAATGTGCTGTAGCCACTGTGTATTATGTGAAGATTTCTTCGGAAAATTATGGTTAAGTTATTGGAAGTTACTCTATGGAAAAATTGAATTACAGAAGATAGAATAACAAAAAAAAAAAAAAATTCTGGTTATCATTTCAGCTGTTTTTATTTTTTTGGAAGCCAATGCACCACTGAGACATTCCATGCAAATTTAGTAATACATTTTTTTCAAAATCCACTCATCAGTTGAGTTAAAAACCAGCTAATTAGAGCTTTAAATGAAAATAATACAAATTTGGAAGCTATGGTTTGCCAGTACACTTGTTTTTGAAAAATCTGGTCAAAATAGTTTACCACTTTATCAAAAATGAATATAGGACAAAGGTAGTTGTATTGCTTAGCAAACAGTGGTGTCGGTAAAGTGTTTCCCAGTGATAAGAAGAATTAATACTGCTCATCTAGGCTTTTATATTTCAGACAAAATTATCTCTCTGTGAGAGCAGAAACAGGGGACAGAGGACATTTGCAGTGTAGAATTGTTGCTTTGTTCTGAACGTACAAAACAAAATCAGAAAACCACAGAGCCAGTCTTTGATTTCCTCCTATTGCGAGGAATATCACTTTCTCTTGACCTTCCTTTCGCACCAATATAATAATCACTTTCAGTACTCACATTCCTGGGATGATCTGTGTCGGAAAGTGAACCTTAAATGGCTACGATTTACATCTTCAATAGGGATCGCCACCTAATTTCAAAATAAAACTATTAAAAACTCAAGCAAAGGTTGAAAACTAGAGATGGACATTTTAGCATGTGCAGATCCAGCTAACAAGAACATACCTTTACTGTCTCAAACCATCGGGGTTGTTTCACTTGGTAGTAAATAACAGATTTGTATTCAGAGATACCGTCATCTCCTGCACCAGGAAAAATTACGTTCTTTAAAAAAGAGGGACATATCAATTCAGTTTTTAGAACCACGTTAAAATGTGTTAGGAATTTAAAAGTAAAAGAACATTAAGTTTAATTTAAGTGTTCTAAACATGTGAATCCAAACTGTTTATACCACAGGTTCATCGTCCAGAATAGTCATACCTCCAAACGCTTGCCTTCTTCATCGTACACCATCATTGTGACTTCGACATTCTTGGAAGTTGTTTTACTGCCTTTGTCAAATTCTCCCTGTGCCAGCGTAACGTAGATGTCATTACGTACATCACCTTAAAGAAGCAAAGATAAACAATCCTAAGCAATTTATGATTTTAATACTACCAGAATAATTTTACTACTAAACCAAGCAACACATATCTTTGACAGTAAAAAATTCATTTGGTTAACAAATGTCATCAGGGTAGTAAATTTGCCATTCTTGTGCGGTGTTGTCCCTAGACACGGCATTATAATTTAAAATGTTTAAAAATAGGTTCAACAGCATTGAGTTCCTAAGTCAAATGAGGTAAGTATCCCACCACTATTTTCCAGTCCTTAGTCCATGACAACTGTCACCCATAAAAATAACATTTTCCTTCAACTGAAGAAATACAAGAGTGGTAAAATGTTCATTTCTTGCACTATCTGAAACAATTGAAATTCAAATAATTTGTTTATCATTTAGGAGCCGACTGATCTCAAAAGTCAAATAAAATGTGTCCGTTTCCCAGAAAATTCAAATTACGTAATCATAACTGAATCTTTGATCAATTAATGTCAGTCAGTCAAATCTAGATATCACAGAATTCTTCAAAGTCCACATGGACAATACAGGCATGAATTTCCAAAAGACAAAATGCATGTTGTTGCATAACTAACATCAATACGTAATCTCAACATTTACAGATTACAATGCCTCTTTGATATTATTACATAAATGAGTGACACATGGAGCAACTGGAAGTGAAGTTGTTTGCCAGCTCTGTTCCTGACTTCCAATGCCGTTGGTTTTGAACTTGCCAAGGACTGCATGTATTTTCCCTAAAAGCTTCATTTCACTCCTAAAGTTGTGCTGGTTGGTAGTTAATTGGTTACTAAAACTCACTGCTACTCTAAGTAGTTGGTGGAAGAATCAGAAAATTGAAGGGCATGAGCGAGAAAATAGGTTACATGATAAGTTGGGATCAGTCTGAAGAGTCTCAACATGAAACGTCGCCCATTCCTTCTCTCCAGAGATGCTGCCTCACCCGCTGTTACTCCAGCATTTTGTGCCTACCTTAATTTTAAACCAGCATCTGCTGTTCTTTCTTACACATGATAAGTTGGGAAATGGGACTATTCTGAGAGCCAGCATTCACAAATTGGGTCTAATGGCCTCTTTCTCATCGTAAAATCAATTTTAAAAGTTGAAAAAATGACGCAAAGGAGTATGAAATCCAAACAATGATCTTCTGCACACAATGGCAGGGGAAGAGGGAAGCTTACTTTGAAAGCTGCTGAACCTGACTTCTCTAAATCAGTCAAACAAGCAGTTTAAAAATCAGTAGACAAAAGTGCTGGAGAAACTCAGCGGGTGCGGCAGCACCTATGGAGCGCTGGAGCGAAGCATCTGCAGTTCCTTCTTAAACAGTTTAAAAATCAATATTTTTTTTAGATTCCAGTCCGAAGAAGGTTCCCAAACCGAAATGTCAACTATCTATTTTCTCCAGAAATGCTGCCTGACCTGCTGAGTTACTCCAGCATTTTGTGTCTATCTTTGGTATAAACCAGCATTTACAGTTCCTTTAGAGGATGTGCGGGAGTGGGCGCCGACTGTGTATGGCAGCCTGCCCGCAGTCCGTCTCTACACCTTTTTTTAAATTTTATTTTATTCTAAGTCCTGTTAAAAAATGTTAGTGGAAGTCTTCTATGTGGGGGGTAGGGGTGGGGAAGGGGGAAACTTTATTTCTTAGTCACCTACCTGGTCGGAGAGGCAGCATCCCTCCAAGCTGCTTCTTCGCCCCGTCCTCGCGGCCTACCATCGAGAATGGAGCGGCGTTTCCTGTCGGGACCGGCCGGGACTACAGCTTCGGCGGCGGTGGCGCAGCGCTGGGATACCAACATGGAGCGGGCGATGCCTTACCGGGTCGCCGTGCGGTAAGCTCTGGAGCGTTGTGGCCGTCGATCCCAACGCGGGCGGCGCTGGATTTGGAGCGCCGCAAAGCCAGGGATCGAGTTCACCAGGATCGGAGCTCCAACCGGCGCAGCCTGAGGACTACGAGTGCCCCGGTCTCCAGGGAGGAGGCAGCCGCTCCAGACTTTTCCAAGCCGCTGAGGAATGTTTCACCCGACGCCGAAGTTCCATCTTCACGGCAAGAGGGCCCTGAAAATCATCGGACTGGCTGCACGGCCACAAATGGGCCCCGACCTCGGGTGTTTCACAGAGGAAGAGGACTTAACTTTCTGGTGCCTTTCCCCACAGTGGAAATGTTTTGATTCTGCTGTGGGGGGACGTTTGTGTTGAACTCTATAATGTGTTGTGTCCATTTTATTCATTTTTTTTTTAAACCTTTTTCTATGGTTTGTAATGGAACTTATTATTTAATTTATGTAAAGCACTTTGGTGTCAATGCGAGTTGACTTAAAACGTGCTATATAAATAAAACTTATTTACTTACTTACTTACTTACTTACTTTTATTACATTTTGTCTGTTCCGCTGCGAAATCTCAAGGTATGCTTACTTTGAAGAAGTCCTCTTCCTCGCTGTGAAGGGAGTTCTGCAAGTCACTCTCTCACTGCTCCTCCTCTGCGACTCCTACTGCTCTCCAGCACTAATGTATGACCATGTTTTACCCAGACTCACTACCACAGTCACGTATGTACCTCGGTGCTTGTCTGTGCCTCCATCTTGTGCCTCATAACTTTCAAATCTAGTTCCAGACCTCCTATTTCAGACCCAACCTGTATTTCAGCTACCAACAGTCAATCCACCACTTTTCACACCAGTTCTCCTGCATTCGACAATAGCCGCTATGCACTAGCACCAGTAGGCACTCGATCTGACTCTCCCACAGCGCTGGTCCTCACTCACCCACACCTGCAATGAATCCCAACTTTACTTCATTCTATGGCACATCCACACCAATAAACGCTTCCGCACCTACCTGGGCTCCACTAAGGATCATATATTTTAGCAGTCTGAAGAAGGGTCCCAACCCAAAATGTCACCTATCCATTTTCTCCAGAGATATTGTCTAACCTGCTGAGTTGCTCCAACGTTTTGTGTCTATTCTTAGCTTAAAATCAATTCCAGTCATAAAGATCTCAGTGTTACAATGATGTATGAAGCAGCTGCTAAGTTACATAACTCATAAATGCACTTAGTCAGTTTACTTCCCAAATCATTAAATCCACAAATCTCCAATAACTATAACCAATAAATGTAATCAGTATGAAAACATATACACTTACTTTTATGGATAAGTCACATAAAAAATGGCATATTTGTTTTGTTCACAGCCATTTCTTAATTCTCACCTATCACGTAATTGAAAATGTGTAATTCACTTTGGCACAGGTGCTATTTCTTGGGGGTTTTCCCATGAATGCAGTAATATCAATGTGCATGGCTCACATTTTTGATCTGCTATCAGAGATCGGTCGCCACCTTCAATCTTTGTTATTATTTCATTGTTAGGAAGCAAACTATGCAGCACTGTAAATGACATATTAATTTAAAAATCCTCTGTCTTACATAATCAATGTTGATTTCAAGGCATTACCCTTTTGCAGACAGGTGGCACTTGAAAAAAGCAAATGTATGTATCACAACTTGTAAATGTATGTATCGCAAATGTAATATCACAACTTGTCCTCATCATCAGAACTGCTGTAGAGATGGCCAACAGCTTTATGTTCCTTGTTATGTATATCACCACAACCTAATATTGTCCCTTCACACTGATACGATGAACAAGAAAACAATACTTTCTTTGGTATCTGATGAAAATTTGAATGTCCACGAAGACTCCTTCGAACTTATACATATGCAATATAGGAAGTGTTCTGACAAGATGCAACTCAGCTTGGTAAGGCAACTGCTCTATTCTTGACTGAGTGAATATGCAGGGAATGGTGAACACAGATGTGTCTATCACAATGTGTAGGAAAGAACTGCAGATGCAGGTTTAAATCGAAGGTAGACACAAAATGCTGGAGTAAATCAGCAGGACAGGCAGCATGTCTGAAGAGAACGTATATGAAACGTCACCCATTCCTTCTCTCCAGAGATGCTGCCTGTCCCACTGAGTTGCTCCAGCATTTTGTGTCTATCATGTCTATCACAAGCTCGTCACTTCCTTCCATCAAGTTCATCTTCACAATGTGTTGCATCAGGAAGGCTGGAAGTATTCTCAAGGATACATGCTAATCTGGCCATACCCTTTTGCTCTCTTCTACCTACTTAAGAACAGATTCTTCCCCATGATTATCAGATTCCTGAACCAGTCACCTCTTTTACGGGTGTCAAAGGTTATGGGGAGAAGGCCGGAGAATGAGGTTAGGAGGGAGATAGATCAGCCATGATTGAATGGCGGAGTAGACTTGATGGGCTGAATGGCCTAATTCTACTCCTACCACTTATGATTTTTTGCACCCTCTACACGGAGCTGCTGCCATGTACTCATATCTCTCTCCCATTCACTTATTCTTTTTTCATCACTTCAGATTGCACATCAATCTTTGCATTATTCTGCTATTTAGTTTAGTTTAGTTTAGAGATACATCGTGGAAACAGGCTCTTCGGCCCACCGGGTCCGCGCCGACCAGCGATCCCCGCACATTAAAACTATCCTACACCCACGGGAGACAATTTATTTTTTACATTTACCAAGCCAATTAACCTACAAACCTATACGTCTTTGGAGTGTGGGAGGAAACTGAAGATCTCGGAGAAAACCCACGCAGGTCACGAGGAGAATGTACAAACTCCGTACAGACAGCAACCGTAATCAGGATCGAACCCAGGTCTCCGGCACTGCATTAGCTGTCAGGCAACAACTCTACCGCTGCGCCACCGTGACCGCCCTGTTGTGCATTTGTTGTTATTTCCATCATTACCATGCTTATTGTTAACTCTATGAATTTAATTGCACCATAATGTATATCGCAAAACAATGTTTTGAAATCTAATGCTAATATAGTTATAATGAACAAGAATATATGGAGCAAAAAAGTAAGGCAATCAGTCTAAAGAAAGATCCAGACCAAAAACATAATCTGTCCATTACTTCCACAGATGCTGCCTGAATTGCTGCGTTCCTCTTGCACTTTGTTTTTTTTTTGCTCAGCATCAAAAATTTGTTATGTCTTCAAAAATATATCTACACTTAGACAACAGATATGTTAAATCACATTCACAAACTTACCAGGCATTATTATTTCAGGAAAACCCATTTTCCTGGCAACTGCTGTGGTTCTGTCAACTAGATGGGGAAAATCTTTGCGAATTTGATGAACATCCCCTAAGAGCAGTTTCATTGTAGCCCACAAACCTGGATGAATAAAGTAAGTAAAAGATAATCTCCAAATTTTTGCACGAGATTTATTTAGACAATAGTAGGCCATACGGCCCTTCAAGTCAGCACTGCCATTCAATGTAATCATGGCTGATCATCCACAATCAGTACCCCGTTCCTGCCTTCTCCCCATATCCCCTGACTCTGCTATCTTCAAGAGCCCTATATAGCTCTCTCTTGAAAGTATCTAGAGAAATGGCCTCCACCGCCCTCTGAGGCAGAGAATTCCACACTCACAACTCTCTGTGTGAAAAAGTGTTTCCCCATCTCTGTTCTTAACGGCTTACCCCTTATTCTTAAACTGTGGCCCCTGGTTCTGGACTCGCCCAACATCGGGAACCTGTTTCCTGCCTCTAGCGTGTCCAAACCCTTAATAATCTTATATGTTTCAATAAGATTGCCTCTCATCCTTCTAAATTCCAGAGTATACAAGCCCAGCCGCTCCATTCTCTGTATTCAATATTTCAGGGTGAATCTTATGTATTCGTCTGCACGTCTCTGGGATGTTTGAGGAAACCGGAGTAGCCGGAGGAAACCCATGGGGTCAGTTGGAGAACATGCAAATTCCACTCAGACAACACAGGTCAGGATCAAACCCAGGTCTCTCGCACTGTGAGGCACCAGCTATGCCACTATGCCGCCTTTATTGGCAAAGGTGCTGGTAGACATCCTTCCAGACTTCACTGTCCCCAGATCTAATTATGCCACGCCCAACCCAATAGTTCTCTGAAGGACAGTAACGGTTCAAGGAGGGGGCTCACTGCCACCTTTCCATTGCAATTACAAACTGGCAATAAATGTTGCCAATTCCACAACATCTATGCATAGAAAATTAACAAATATAATTTCTATCGGGCACTATTTTTAAAGGTATACATTGAACTCTGTCTAGCTTGAATACTAGTTAAGAAATATCACAACTAAGAGATGGATATTAATTATTGAATTTTCGTGTGTGAAAATTTATCAGCACAAGAAAATTCAACCCAGAGCTATAAAAGGTATATTCAGGATTATTAAGCTCATTCCAACTTCTACCTAACATACCTAAAACTTTTTCACATTTCATAGGAGATGGTCATTGGATTCATCTGGTCTCTATTTATTCACATAGCAAGCCAATTCCCATATTCCCCCATCAACTATTTTCCCCCACAGGTCCATCAACTCCAGCACCCACTCCCGATCCAATTCTCCTATCACCCATGCATACTAAGGGTAATTTACCCTAACAAATTAACCAACCAACCATGTCTTTGAAAGTGTGAGGAAACAGGAACATTCATTGAAACCCAGGCAGTCGCAAGGGGAGAAATATAAAATCCACAAAGGTGGCGTTGAGGCCAAGATCCAACCCGACAGTAAGATCCGACCTAAGATCCAACCCAGTCAGTAGAGCTGTAAGCTAGAAACACTACCTGCTGAGTCACTGTGCTGTCCACCATATAAAACCTGCAACTTTGCATCAACCATAAAAGAGCTTACATACAAAATCTGGCATAATAAGATTTTACTAAAATAGGTTATGTTATGAGAATGTCATATGTCATATTTTTGTGCAAAAGTTAATGTAATATTTATAAAGTTGTTGAAAACCATTGTTATGCTTGAGTAGAAGGCATTTTAATAATAGCATAATATTGTTATTTTGTAACTTACCTTGACCCTTGTGGTTTATTTCCTTGGCGGTAATGACTTTATTGATCACAGTCTGAAGGAAGTCGTTCTCCCCAGCTACCCTGGATGAAAAACGGGATGATATGTTCAGCTGCTTATGTCGAATGGCGTCATCCAAAGCTAGCCTGGAATATGCACATGACGGCCAACACAACAAGAAACGGAAGGGCCATACAAACCAGAAGTCACAGCACAGGGGTTCACAAAATATCATTGCATTAATGCAACAAACAGTTGTCATAAGCCAATGCAGGGGAAAGACAGATGGATAACAAGAAAGACACAGAAAGACAGTTAATCAAGAATATGTTGATTACTCAAGAATAACTGCAAATTGAATTTACAAATAGCTTTATTCACTGCATTAAGTTCTTTTTCAGCAGCATGATGAAAAAAATTACCCAATACGCATAGAAAAAGTAAAAAAGTACAAATGCTTTCAAAGTACTTTCTGGTTGCAGTTTTAACATAATATTTAGCCCCTTGTGCCTGCTCTGCCATTCATTATCGGGTGTCACTTCCCTACATTGAAACCATTCTCCTTAATTCATCTAATATCTAATAATCAGTCTCAGTCTTGAATATACTCAGTGATTGAGCCTGCTCAGCATTCTGTTTGAGTGTGGCAATTATCTGAAGACAGAATCTTTTCAAAGTTGACAAGTACAGGCTAGGCAAAATGAAGAATCATAGAAAGCAGCAAATGGTGACTTTAAAATATATGAATTTAAGAGAAAATGGAATGAGCTGGAAATAAATTTGATTAATAAAAGGGCTTTGACAAGTACATGAAGAGATCCAATGTGGCAGAAGTTAATGCTATTCCTTAGAAGAAGATAGGAAATTAATAACGAGTAAGAAACAGTAGAGATGTTAAATAAATATTTTGTATATGTCTTCTCAGGAAATAAAAAGCAATATTTGGCCATATCTCCATACCCCACAATTCCACATTTCCTAAAGAAAGAGGACCTCTCAGTTCATTCTGGGACATCCAAGATCCTCTTTCTTTAGTAGACATTGTAGATGGATTCCTCATTCGTGTCTCCTCTGTCTCCTGTAGTTCTGTTCTCGCACCCCCGTTCCCAAAATGAACATGGATCCTGATCCTGCCTTTCACCACACCAGCTTCCGTACAAAACATATCATTCTCCAACATTTTCGCCACCTTCCACGTCATCCAACCACCAGTCACATCTTCCCATCTCCACTCCTTTCCGATTAATGTGGAGAACATTCCATCTGCAATTCCTTGGTTCGCACATCCCTTCTCACCCATGCCAGCCTCTCCTCAAGTACTTCTCCCTGCAACCGCCAAAGATGTAACACCTGGCCCTACATCTTCTCCCTCACATCCATCCAGAGATCCCATCAGTCCTTCGAGGTGGCACAGAGGTTCACATGCAACCCCATTCCAATACCTGCTGCATTTGATGTGGCCTCCTTTACACTGACAAAACTATGTATAGACTAGACAACCTTTTTACCAGACACATAATCTGTCCGCCAAGCCTTGCTTGATTTCCTGGTTGCTAACAGTTTTAACTCCCTTCCCGTTGCGACATTTCTGGTCTGGGCCTCATCCATTTCCAGAATGAGGCCACATACAAAGTGTAGGAATAGCACCAGGTATTACACTTGGGTAGATTACAATCCAATGGTATGAACATTGAATTCTTCAATTTTAGGGTAACAACCTAACCTTCAACCCGCCTTTCCTTCCCCCTCTCTTCGCTGTGCCCCACCCCCATGCACACCCATTTCTCCTACTATCACATCTCCTTTCCCCTTCCCCATTTGCATTATATCCCTTCATCTGGCTTCAAATTTCACTCTTCTTCTGTAATGTAAGGGTTAAACAGACTATGTGAGCTAAAATAAAGTTGTCAGCTAAATTAGCAGCACCGTATTTCCAACCCTGCTTAGGAAAACAAGTAGCTGTTTTCGAAGAATGCGTGGGCTAATTCAAACCAGTGGATCATGAGGACACCTGCGATGTCACTAAGATAAGCTTTGCTTTTCTCAGAGACATCCGAGACTAACTAGGTGTCTGTTAGGACACATAACTCACGCCATTATGGTACCAAGGAGGATAGCTAGTTTGACACATAATCACCTGTTGTTCTCAGAGATAAAAATTATTATATAAATACATGCTTCTACCATGAGAGCATGAGCTTCAACTTCGGGGAGAGAAAAGAGCTTCACCAAGGAGAGAGAGAGAGAGAGAGGGAAAGAGCTTGGACCTTGGTGTGTCGATGCCTGCCTGTGCAGACAGGAGGCTCGAATACACAGAGGAGCATGAGACCTGTTATTGTGTATTGTTTCTTTAGAGCACAAATAGTTGATCGTTTTTTGTGCACAAAGAGCACAAATAGTTGATCGTTTTTCTGTGTTTTAGTTGTATTTTGCTTGAATAAATAGTTATTTGTGCTCTTCACCATGTGCTTCCTTCATTCGTTGATCCAAATCCTTGAATCCTGCATATATTTTGTCACACCTTACCTTACAGACATGTGTCTTCTTTTCATCTCTGGCCTTTGTCCATTCATCTGCCACCCCCCCCCCCCCCCCCCCCCCCCCGCACCTGTAACCACCTTCTAGGCTTTCTTCCGTCCCTATCACTTTTCTTCCCTCCCCCCCCCCCCTCCCCATTAAACCAGTCTGCAGAAGGGCCCAACCCTAAACATAACCTTTACATGTCTTCCAGAGATGCAGCCTAACCTGCTGAGTTATTCCCACACTTTGTGCCTTTTTGATAAACCAGCATCTTTCGTTCCTTTTATCTACTGTTTATATCCATTCTTTGCTTTCAGACCAAAAAACTATTCTTAATCCTTTTCAATATGTGAGTCCCAATTCCATGCTCTAATATGCTCTGTTGATCCATGTCTGGTTGGGACCTTTCGGAATACCCTCTGCAAATGCAAATACACCACTCTACACTGACTTCCACCTTCCCCATTCTATGAACTGTATCCTCAAACAACTCCAGGTTAGTCAAACCTGATTTTCCTTTCACAAATCCAAGTACATTCTGCTCAGTCTTAATATTTATTATAAGGTGTTCCACTATTAAATCCTTCATTATAGATGTTAACTGCTACATCTTTCAAAACTCAGATGTGAATCATCGTCCTTGCAAATCATTAGCTTTCCAGGTCACTGACTTCTCTAGTGGTACGTTTTGAATAATAATAATTTCCTTCAGTTCCATATTCTCCATAGATCCTAGATGTCCTTATATATCCAGTATGTCTTCGGTAAAGACAGATGCAAAATAATTGCTTAATCCCTCTGCCATTTCTTTATTCTCCATAAAAAATTATGTCTGTAAATTACTAACACTTGCCCTCTGCTATTCATTTGCTTCTTTTACAGTTGTTTCAGTTTCTAGCCAAAATCACCTCATATTCCACAACATCTTTATCAATTTCTATGTTCACCGAGGTTGAAAGTGCTCCCAATTCTCAGACCTACTGTAACTTTAAAAGCCTATTCCTTAGATATATTACTTTTAATTTATAAGTTCTCATTTAACTTGTCACCCCAGATGAATCATTAATCCTGGTGATTTTGCCGCTTTAAAATAAATCTTTATGGCCACTTGTATTATTTCTTCAAACGCTAATCATGTATGTGTATTGCCATGCACAGGCCCTAAAAAAGCAAAAAACTCTGGAAACATGGTTTTATGAAAAAGCGTGTTTAATGTATTTATCAGCCTACTTTGGAAATGTAACCAGCAAGATAGATAAAGGGAGCCCAGTGGCTATTTGTGTTTGGATATGCAAAAAAGCATTTGAAAAAGTGCCACCAAAAAGATAACAGATGTTGTGTGTTCATGGGGTTGAGGAAAATATATTGAAGCCGATATCCCATCTAATAATCTAGTGGATCTGTCAGCTGGTAATTCCATAACTGGGCTATTTGTGAGTAGAAAGTGAACCACAGCAGAGCTCTAACCACAGGTCACCTCTGCTGCATCAGTCCACTCCAGAGTACCAATTCCAGAAGGAAATCTGCTACTGACAAATAATGGATTCATTGACGTAAAGGGGATAAACTAGCTGAGGAAGAAAGGTGGGGTAAGCTTTTTATTTGGTTTAATTTAGTGTGAATGCTTTCATTTGCATTAAATGTATGTGTTTTTATTGGGGGGGGTTTTTGACATTTTTTGTTACAAACATATCGAATGCTTTTAAAAATTAGTGCACGTCCAAGTAATTTACAAATATTCAGCCAAAGATCATTAAGTCACGGACCATTATGTTCCATCTGTCAGTGAAGCCAGATCATTAAGCTGAGAAAGGTTCTGGAATGCACTGCACTGTATAGCCCAGTGCCCCAGGGCCACATCTTTGAATGCTGCACTGGAGAAAACATAGTCCAGCAAAGCGGGCAATGACAGTACAGTAATTGATCTGCACCATAATTACACAGAGATTTGTGTATCTTCATGTAGTGAACATAAAAATCTAACATGCTGGTAAATCAAACCAAAAATTGAATATTGTGATAAGCAAAATAGTCACAGATACCAAACTAAGATTCAAACACTTCTTTATATCCATTAATAGATTTAATTGGTGAATGGGGAAAAATGCATGTAGAATATGAAGTAGAAAGTCATTCAGGAAAGCTAAATTTGTTTTACAGTAGGATATGCATTTTGCATTGTGCTTCCAAAATTCAATGCTATTGACTTCAGTGGAATCAAATTTCAGAAGCAAATGACCGAAAACAAATTTCTTAAAGCCAAAACAAAATTCTACTGCAGCTTTTCGACTACAAAATTTGTAACAACCAAGTATTACTACTACTTACGGTTGAAATGGAATGAAGTGTTGTTTGTCCTCATCATCTACTTTCCCTGTGATTATGTCAGTGACATCCATAACTGTAATAGTAATAAGAAAACTACATCAGCATTCTTACAAGCAAGTTTCTTTCAAATGTTTAAAAGTTGGGAAATTTGGACAGACTTGGTTATAAATAACAAAATAGTTTCATCACTATCATTTACAAAAACTTACTCGAGCCACACTTCATGGATAATATAATCTAGGGCTATTTAACACATCCAAGTAGAAAAAGACGCAATCTCAAAAGAGCATTACCTGCATCCAGTCTGATGCAGATCTAATCAATTCCACATTCACTCAAGGTTTGCAAAGCCAATTTCATATTAGTATCTTCAAAGTGTACTTTTGGCAGAATTAAATCATAAGCAAATAATTAATTTCCTCGATTTATTTTCCTTGAACTTTGATAGTGGCATCTTTTTGCTAAATTCTTGCACTCTACCACCGAGCCCTGCTGGATGTCCCAGTTGCCAACTATTTTAATTCCCCTTTCCATTCCCATACTGCCCTTTGCCTCCTCCATTGCCAGAGGGAAACCACATGCAAACTGGAAGAACAGCACCTCATATATCACTTGGGTGGCATATGAAGAATGAATTCTCCAATTTTAAGTAACCCCCTCCCCCACATACACAACCCCCACTTTCCAGTGCACCCCCTCCCCCTCCCCGGTGAGCACCCATTCTCCAACTTTCATCCACCCCTCCAGTTACCCTGCTCCTTTTCCCTCCTTCTTATACTCATCTCTTATCCCCGTCCCTGTTCCCTTTCATTCCCTCTCTTCTCCCCCCAGTTTCCAACAAACACCTATATCCCTCCGGCTTTAGATTTCATACTTCTCTTCTTATTTGATATCTTTTTTATTCTTTTTCACCTCTGGCCTCTGTCTCTTACTCTACCCTTCAGCCAATCAAACCCCTGCATCTGTGTCCATTTATCACTTCAAAACAACGTACTGCAGATGCTGGTTTACAAAAAAAGACTAAGTGCTGGAGATACCCCCTCGCATCCCTATGTAACACCTGGACGCACCATTTGCAATGTTTCCACTTTGTAGGAAATTACCCGAAATTCGGGAAATTCTGGTTGTCTTCAGGTAATTTTAGGGAAATTGAATAATTTCAGGAGATTTCCACATCCGGCCCGCAAAGGGGTGTAAAGGTAATGTAATGATGTGACCCAAACACACATTAAGATACAACACATATTTATTAAATCACTTACAGCATAGGATCTGCAATACGTTACAACTCTGAGCTGCTACATCTACTAGCTAGCGTAGGCGAGCTCTTGATACTATAAAGCACGTACTAGGCGGAGCTACTACTAACAAGCACTATAATTAGCTAGCATGCAATAGCCAATCTACATCTCTTCTTGTAGAAATAAAGAAACATCGGTGGCTCAGCAATATAAGCAGAATGTTAAGAATACACTTGCAAAGTTACACAAAATCGCCATATCTAACGGGTGGCCTACAAACCCGTCCGGCCCTTGTGCGATACGAGACTGCCTCAACTCCTTTCACGGGAGAAGAGAACGGGGAGCGGAGTGGGGAAACGACTGGTGACCCGACAGGCAGGGTGGGAGACGAAGTAGGCGAGCCAGGCGCCAAAAGTCACGGGGAGACAGCGGTAGGAACCATGGTTGGTGGTGGGGGAGCGGCACCGACAGTGGGAGGGAGCACGAGAGGCGGGGATATGGAGTCGCAGGACGCGGTTCCTTCACCGGAAGGATGTGTTGATGGTTGCGTCTGTAGATGACTCCGTCAACTTCGACCAGGTATGAACGTGGTTCTTTGGCAGGGCCGTGGATGTGTCCCAGGCGTGCATGGCCCTTGTCGGTTTGCAGACGAACCACTTGTCCACGTGCGAGAGGTTTAAGTAGCTTGTTGGACTTTTCGAATAACCGCTTCTTTGTGTCACGTTTAAATTGTAGTTGTTTCTGAACCGCAGGCGGGAAAATAACTTGTGGCTGCAACAGCTGCTGGGAGACAGGCAGGGGAGCAAGGGTTTGGCGAGACATCAGTCGTTGGGCTGGAGAACCTAGTATAGGATCCCGTGCAATGTTCCGTAGATTGAGCAGGTCCAGGTATACGTCTGATTTGACGAGGTATGGTCGTTCCATGAGTTGTTTTGCACTCCGAACGGCACGATCGGCGAGTCCGTTGGACTGCGGGAACGTGTTGAAAGTCCCATCATTTAGCAAAGTTTTTAAAAGTTTGACTGGTGAACTGTCTGCCGTTGTCGGACTGAATACCTGCAGGGGAGCCATGCACGGAGAGGTGCCATTGCAGCTTCTCAATCACTGCCTCCGAAGAAATGGTTTGCAGTAGGTCTATTTCGAACCAGCCCGAGCAAGAGTCAACAAGAACCAGATAGTGTTTCCCGTGCCACTCGAAGATGTCGGCGGGTAGCGAGGACCACGGGAGGGAGGGACTGGTTGCGGCAGTAAAGGCTGCTTCTGCTGATGTGGCGTCAGGCTTTTGCAGACAGTGCAAGTTTCAGTTCTTTCGTGTATGTATTTGGCCACACCGGGCCAGTAAAACATGCTTTGCGCCCTTTGGAGGGTTGCCTCCACGCCGGGGTGGCCCCTGTGGATGTCGTTATAGTATTCGTTCTGGAGGGCGGCTGGGACCACTGCCTTGTGGCCCTTGACTATGATTCCGTCCTGAAGCACTAGTTCATCGCGAGCCAGGAAGTAGAGGTGTATTTCGAGCGGGGTATTGGACTGTTTGTGTGTCTGCTATGTACATTTCTTATCACGAATGAGCTCATCGCATGATTTATGCGATGAGCTCATTCGTGATAAGACATGTACATAGCAGACACGCTATCCAGAGCCCCGCGCAGAACCAACGAACAACAACTCTCCGGACAGGACAAATTCATGAAGGTCTCATTTGTGCCAACTGATCGTTTAAGCAGCCTAGCTGAACACACGGCTGCTGATGAGACTTTACAATTGCTGTCTACAGTCATCCGGTGCGGTTGGCCTGACAAACAGTCCAACACCTCGCTCGAAATACACCCCTACTTCCTGGTTCGCGATGAATTAGTGCTACAGGACGGAAGGAGGGAGGGAGGGAGGGAGGGAGGGAGGGAAAGAGGGAGAGAGAGGGAGAGGGAGGGAGGGGGAGGGAGGGAGAGAGAGGGAGATGGAGGGAGGGAGATGGAGAGAGATGGAGGGAAGATGCCCATTTGTCCCCTCACTGTTTTCACAGTGCACAACTTATCCTTATCTCTCATGTTTAGTCTTTTCATGTCTGACCTTTATCTGACCATCTACCCATCAACACCCCCCCCCCCCCCCTCCCTCCCACTTGAATGCAACTATTGCCATGCTTTGTCCTGCCCCTCCTCTCTTCCAGCATTTTTTCATCTCCCCCTCAATGTCTGTAAAAGGGTCCCAACATAAAATGTTACCTTTCCATTTTCAGCCTGACCTGATGAGTTACTCCAGCATTCCAGGTCTTGTCCCACCACTACCTCTATTATCCAGCGTATCCTCCCTCCCCCATTAAATTGCATTTCCATCTATCTATCTTCTATCTATCTATACATAACTAAACTCTGATCTTATCTTCAGGTTTGCACGGTTATTCTATTTACGCAAATACAGTACGCCATAGCACTACGATTTTTCGCCAGCTCACTCGCTGCGAGAGCACCATGTTTCATTCCAATCGGTGGCATAATGTAAAAATTGGCGAGGTTTTGAAATCTTAATAACCACGCGTGCGCAGATCAATCTCCTCTTTTGCCAGTCAGCGTTGCACAGATTAGTCTCTTCTCCTGTCATTCCCCGGGACGGTCTGCCCCTTCCTGCACCATCGCGTCTTTACTGGAGCTAAGGGAAGCTCTGGATGGCCGGCGGAGGTCTCGAACCGGACACAATTTTAGGAGGGACCGGACCAGCGCGGCGCAGAGTCGGAGATGTCGCCAAACGGAAAGCTGAGACTCTGATCCCGGCGGAGAATGACCAGCGACCGCTGTGAGTCCCCATCGCACCGCCAGTTCCAACCCCTTCCCCTTTGGTCCCCCTCGCTGGCTCCTGCCTCCCTTGATAACCCCTTCTCCCTCCTTCTCCCCCATGGCTCTTCCCTTGTCTTTTCTCCGAGCTCTCTCCCCCCTCCCCACACACCCCTCTCCCCCCACAACCCCTCTCCCGCCACAACTACCCGCCCCCGCACCCCCCAGTCTCCCCCGCCCACATGCCCCTCTCCCCACACATCCTCCCCGCCCCCACACTCCCTTCCCCCACAACCCCACGCTCACACACCCCTCTCCTCCCACAAGCCCCCAGCCCACACAATCCCTCCCCCCACAACCTCCCCTGCCCAGACACCCTTCCCCCCCACAACCCCCCCTCACCCCTCCCCCCATACACCCCGCCCACACCGCACTCAACCCACAACCACCACACCTCTGGCCCACACCTATCCTCCCTTCACTCCCCCCACAACCCCTTCGCCCACACACCACCTCCCTCCTCAAACCCCCCCACCCCCACCCTCTCCCACAACCCCCTCCTGCCCCCACAATCCCCCACCCACAACCCATCCCCCGCCCAAACCTCTCCCCCCACACAAGCCACCCTCCCACACACCCCCCTGCCCACACCCCCCTCTCCCGCCCCCACAACCACCCCCCCCCCCCCCGCCCACATATCCCTGCCCCCGCCCACACACCCCTCCGCCCATATAGGCACCTATATAGGCACATTCCACTTTAGTGTGAAAATAACTTTCCAAACCTTTCGTAGAATTCTGCAAACAACTGAACAATTCAGATAAGGACAATTTTTGTAAAAATTAAACATTAATACAATGGAAATAGTTCATTAAGATAAATTAAGAAATCTGAAATACTTTTAACCATGTTAAAAAAGAAATACAAATATTCAATATAATTAAGAGCAGGATATTTTTTTAATTACAGGTGTACAACCTTTTATCCGGAGTTCCGGAAACCGAAAAACTCTGAAAACCGGCCATTTTTTCCAGGATGTCGTCTGCACACCAAAGCTCGCATTTGACGCCAAACTTGACCCGAAACGACCCACGGTCAACCCAGGTCTGTACTACTGTAGCAGCTGCCTCCTCCCCGGAGACCGGGGAGACACTTAAACATCTGTAAATCATTGCTTAAATGTTAGTCAGTTAGTTTGGAGGGCTTTTATGTGAAAAAGGGGGGGGGGGGGGAGGGGAGGTGAAGGGGGAAACTTTAATTCTTAGTCCCCTACCTGGTCGGAGAGGCGGGGAGCGGGCAATGCCTTACCGGGTCGCCATGCAGTAAGCTCCGGAGCGCTGTGGCCGCCAACTCCCAGCTGGGGCTGCGGGCGTCCGGCCGCGGGCGGCGCCGGTTGTAGCTCCGACCCCGGCAACTCTACCCCTGGCTGCGCGGCGCTCCAAATCCAGCGCGGCCCGCGGCCGGACGCCTGCAGCCCCAGCACCGTTGTGGCCGCCGACATCTTGTGTGTCGGCGGCCACAGCGCTCCGGAGCTTACCGCACGGCGACCCGGTAAGGCATTGCCCGCTCCCCGCTGGTATCCCAGCTCTGCGACGCCGTCGACTCCCAACATCGCGGAGCTGGGGCTGCGGGCGGCCGGTCGCGGGCGGCGCTGGATTTGGAGCGCCGCGCAGCCAGGGGTAGAGTTGCCGGCGCTGCCCGCGGCCGGACGGAGCCCCCAGCTCCGTGATGTTGGGAGTCGGCGGCCACAGCGCTCCGGAGCTTACTGCACGGCGACCCGGTAAGGCATTGCCCGCTCCCCGCCTCTCCGACCAGGTAGGGGACTAAGAATTAAAGTTTCCCCCTTCACCCCCCACCCACCAACCACATAAAATCCCTCCAAACTAACTGACTAACATTTATGCAATGATTTCCCTGGTCTCCGGGGAGGAGGCAGCCGCTCCAGACTTTTCAAGCCGCCCGCGCTACCTACCTAATCTACGCTAAAAATCTTCCATTCGGAAATCCGAAAAATTCCGAAATCCGGCATGTGTCTGGTCCCAAGGCTTTCGGATAAAAGGTTGTGCACCTGTATTGCATTTAAATACAAAACTGTGTTCTCTGGTTTGAAGAGTGCTTTACATTTACATTTATCCCACCTTCCAGACATATACATTCAGAAATACATATAAGTTACAATATACAAATAAACTATTTTGCCCAACCTGTCCATGGCTTACCACTCATATATACATATATGGTCCTCATCATATCTGCGCATATTACTCAGATCATCACATTTTTTAACATTCCCCAGTAAAATTAGCTCTTTTTAATGAGTTGCTCATTCGCTTTGTCCACTAAAGACTAAGTCCCATACTGCTTGTGACTGAATGGAAAGTTATATTTACAATCCATAAAAACCCTATTGGCTTATTAACGGTTTAAAATTTGAAAGAAATACAAGATTTATATCTATTATTATTGCAATATTATGTTCATTATCATATGCTAGGTATTTACCAGCAACTCCAAAAGGTCTTCTCAGCCCCGTGGTAGATTTCTTGGTATTATTGTCCTTCAACTCCATGCGACCCACTCTGACAATCTGGCACACAAAGCTAATTTTTTCTCTCTTAAGGTCTTTACTGCCGAGGTCCTGTAAAAATATACAAGAAATAACTCAAATAAAACATTGCCTCTCAAATGAAGCATATATGTGCAAGATGTCATAACCTGTTTGCCCCCTTTATAGATACTGACTCACCTGTATATTGCAAAATTATTTTAAACTGTGGGAAGCTAGCATATTCATCTTACCCTGAATAAGCATAGGCTTTTAATTATTTCTACAGATTTTCCTATTTTAGCAATTATAGAACTTAATTTGTCTTGGATTAAAATGTTATGCTGAGAACAAGCAGACTAAAGTTATTTTGGTAACTAAACCCTGCACTAGATATATAACGGTTTTAAAATGTCCTTAGTTTTTACAGTCCAGCCATCTGATCATCATAGCAGAAAAGATGTGTAGGAAAACGGCTTCAAAATTAAATTATGGGCCTGTCCCACTTAGGCGATTTTTCAGCGGACTGCCGGCGACTGTCAAGTTGTGGCAGTCGCCTGAAAAACCAGCAACTGGAACGGCGACTGTCAGGGTGGAACACACACAAACACATCGCTTCATTCACCAACCCATTATGCAGGCGGGAGACAGGGCAAGTGGGGGGAACGTTGTCTAAAAAATTCACACGGTGCAAAGCCAAGGTGAAACAGGGGGACCAGCCCTCCCGTGCAATGCTGGGACCCAACGGGTCCCACTCAGTCTAGTGTGTGTGTGTATATATATTGGCTTGGTTCGGAAATTTGAGCGCCCTGGAGAGGAAAAGACTACAAAAAGTAGTTAACACTGCCCAGTCCATCATCGGCTCTGACCTTCCTTCCATCGAGGGGATTTATCGCAGTCGCTGCCTCAAAAAGGCTGGCAGTATCATCAAAGACCCACACCATCCTGGCCACACACTGATCTCCCTGCTACCTTCAGGTAGAAGGTACAGGAGCCTGAAGACTGCAACAACCAGGTTCAGGAATAGCTACTTCCCCTCAGCCATCAGGCTAGTAAACCTGGCTCGGACAAAACTCTGATTATTAGCAACCACTTTCTGTTATTTGCACTACCAGTTTATTTATTCATGTGTGTATATATTTATATCATGGTATATGGACACATTTATCTGTTTTGTAGTAAATGCCTACTATTTTCTGTGTGCTTAAGCAAAGCAAGAATTTCATTGTCCTATACAGGGACACATGACAATAAACTCACTTGAACTTGAACTTGAAATATCTTATATCTGACATCTTTAGACAGATCCTCTAAATATTCTTACTACATAAATTAATGTATTTGATGGATCTTCTGAGGTACAATACTTTCTTTTGTTTTGTTCAGTGGCCTCCTGTTAAGTTTATTTTTTCAACAGTGTATGTAAACTGTTTCATTTATTACATGTATATTTACAATAACATAAAATATGAAATATTACAATTGTTTTTTGTTAGGCTCTAACTAATGTTTTACATTTATTATCCTGGTTAAGATTGGCTTTTTACATATCATAATATGACAATGTCTTCAGACTTTTATTTTAAATAAATGTCATATTCTATCCTTTTTAGACTATCAACAATTCAAATAATAAAAAAAAGACAAGCATCAGCAGATGCTGGAAACTTGAGCAAAAAACAAAGTGCTGGAGGAACAGCAGGCCATGCAGCATCTGTGGAGAGAATGAACAGGCAACAATTCAGGTTGGATATGCAGACTGATGTAGCAGCTGAGAGAAAGCTAGAAAAGTGAAATACAGTGCTGCAAAAGTAGTTCAGGTGAGAGGGGAGTTGATTGGTAGATGGCTGGAGTAAGTGATAAAGACTTGAGAAGAAAAGGAGACAAAAGTGTGTCAGATAAGGAATAAAGAGGTGGAGTGAATGTAAAGTGAGAGGGAGGACAAAAGGAGGAAGGGGACGGGGGGGGAAGAGGGAAGATTAAAGGAAAATGTGGGAGTCATGGAGACAAGCAGGCCAGTGACTAGGGTGTTGGGTGGTGGTGAGAGAAATGCGTGCAGGGTGGGGGCGGCAGTGGAATGAGTGGGGATACAGGTTTATTACCTGAAATCAGAAAATTCAATGCTCATACTGTTGGGTTGTCGACTACCCAAGTCGAATATGAGGTTCTTCCAATATGGGGGTGGCCTCACTCTGGTAATGATGGAGGCCATAGACAGAAAGGTCAATGTGGAAATGGTAAGGATTTAAAATGGTAAGCAACCAGCGGGCTTTGGTGGGCAGAAGGCAAGTGTTCAACCAAATGATCGCTTGGTTTTACCTGTGCCAAGGAACCCACATCAGGAACGAGAAATATAACTGACAAGTCTCACCTGGAAGGGTTACTGGGGTGAAGTGAGAGAGGAAATGTGAATAGGTGTTACATCGTCTGCAGTTGCGGGGGAATGAACTCGGGGAAAGGCTGGTTTGGGTGTGAAGGGATGAGCAAATCAAGGAGTTGGGGAGAGAGTGGTTGGTATGTTAAGAGGAAAAGGGTGGGCTACGACATTGTGACTGGTGGTGGGATCAGGTTGAAGGAGTCGGAAATTTTAACCTGATTTCAATGTTTTAATTAATGGCAAAGGATTAGCAACATCAGTGTCCCTAGCAATTATGCAACATTACACCAAATCAAAGTAAAAGCTAAATAAATACAAGGCAAATGTAAATAACATAATCAACCATTATTAATAAAATGGGGGAATAACTTACTGTAAATACAGCTCTTAGATTGTTTAGCCGGTCTATGTCTTTAGGAAGGCCTGAACTTGCCCATCGCACCAGGTAGTTTTCACTGTATAAACACGGCAGGTTTGTCAGTGTTATTCACAATGTGCCCACATGCATTCCTTACAAGTCAATTTATCTTTTCATACATTAGATTAGATACATTCATCTAATGTATTAGATGCAAAGTAAAATATGCATTTTTTTAAATTCACTTTAGCAATAAAGGTCTTGGCAGCTTCAAAATGCGATATGCTAATTTTTATTCAAAATATGAACTAAAATAGGGAATCATATTAAACCAGGGGTATATGTTTTGAGATAATTAAAGATTTTAAATGTTCTTGCTTTGCCATGTTCAAAATGCATTTACTTTTGAAACTGAACTGGAAAGCAGAACATATGAAGAATAGATAGGATTACCCAGAGATAAAGGATTTTTGATTAAATATATACGAGATGTGTGCTTTACAGCACAGCACCAGACCATTCTACTCGGGTCCATGCTCCACACAAGTCTCCTCATGTCCTTCTCAACTAGTTCCAGTAGCAAAAAACAAAAGTTTGGAGAAACTCTGTGGGTCAGGCGACATCTGTGTAGGGCATGGACAGATGAACTCCCAGGTCAGGACCTTTCTTCCGACTGATTGGACTAAGGGGAGAAATTTGGAAAAGAGAGGTAGGAGTGGGGCAAGTGACAGGTGGATGTAGGTGAAGGGGGGTGATTGGCAGATGGATGGAGTAAGTGACAAAGGCTAGAGGTGAAATATAGGCAAAAGGGTGGTTCCATCTGCCTTTCATCTCTCTCTTAAAGGTCCCCATTATCACCTTCCTGACATCAAATTCCAGCACCTTTTAAACATTGTGTCCCCACTCATCATGCTCAGAATCTGTCTCCACCACCTGCCTCCATCTGCTCATGATCCTTCACTCCTCCTCAGTCCACCCAGGATTTATAGACCACTGTTTCACCACTTCCCCTCTTCTCTTTATACTGGCTATTTTCCCTCTCCAATCAGCCCTGATGCAGGGGCTCAACCTGATGTTGTGTGACCGACTGTGTTCCACCAGCAGTAAAATGGAGACACAAGAATTGCAGATGCCAGAATCTTAACCAAAAACAGTGTGCTGGAGGAACTCAGCGGGACAGGATAGGGTCTGAAGAAGGGTCCCAATCCGAAGCATCATGTGTCCATTCCCTCTACAGATGCTGTCTACCCTACCAAGTTCCTCCATCACTTTGTTTTCTGCTCGAGTTTCTCAGGCAGTTTGCTTTTTGCTCCATCATTCATTTTATCTTCTTTATCTCACACTGGCATCCAGGTTTAAATGCATAATAAATGTCAGTTCCCTTAAGAGTTTTTAATTGCAACTGCTACTTTGTCCTTTCTCCATTTCTACCTGCCGAGCATGCACTCATGGACTTTGTATGCTCACATCAAGAACGATAATACCCCTGGATGTTGTTAAGTCAATCTATGATCGCAATCCTTCTGCTCTGTTTTACAGGACATTTAATTACTTTACAACAAAGGGTTATAACCATATATGCCAGGCTGTTAACAGTTAGTCATCTCAAAGCTTCCCAAATGATTACTGTCCACCATGCCCAAATAATATTTGGATGAAGGGCCAGAATTTGTATACCTCAGTTTGCAAACTGCAGCAAGAGATAAAATAAGTTCTGCGAATGGGAGCAGAAAATTACATTCGGACATGGATATGTTACATGAGTTGAGCAAAACCAGGTAAGGGAGTAGGCGTCTCCAGTCTGGACCCATAAAAACAAATCAAAATATTTAATGAATTGTGCAGGGAAGAAAACAATGGAATTGTAAAAGTTCGCAGTTCAGGCATATAAATAATTAATGTGGAATTGGTGGGGCGATGGGGCTGTTTCCATGCTGTATTCTAAACTAAAATGTAGATTTAGAACTTAATGCTAATGAGGCCAGAATATAAAATGAATGAAGTACACAATCTTGGTTTCTTCTATACTCTCAAGTACCACATCTCAGGAAGGAAATTTCTGACCTTGGCTGGTTAGAGCAGTTTCGGCAGAAACATACAAAAAGATCAATAC
Source organism: Amblyraja radiata (assembly GCF_010909765.2). Taxonomy (NCBI): domain Eukaryota; kingdom Metazoa; phylum Chordata; class Chondrichthyes; order Rajiformes; family Rajidae; genus Amblyraja; species Amblyraja radiata. Next base: position 18,895,745 of record NC_045970.1, read on the forward strand.
ATTAAATTAGAAAGACTAGTTTTCTAAATATAAATTCATAGTCATATATCACACTCATTCTGTGCCGACCAACTTGATCATGCCAACCAAGATGCCCCATCTAAGCTAGTACCATTTGCCTACATTTGGCGCATACCCCTGTAAACCTTTCCAGTCCATGTTCCTCTGCAGATGTATATTAAATGTTGTTATTGAACCTGACTTAACTCCTTCCTCTGGATATATTTGCGTGTTTTTTTCCGGAAACAGGTCTTATACTCTGCTGACTACAGGTGAAGGAGACATCTAATTCATCTTTAATTGGATAAACATAAACTACTTTGTTTAGTGTCAAAAAAACTAGAACAGAAGCACACGCAAAGGAACATTCGAACATGGCCAACCAGGAAGAAATTAAGGTACCATGTTCCCACATAATCTTTGAAGAAGTAAATAGCGGGACAGACAAAACAGCGTCAGTAGACGTTGTTTACTTAGATGTTCAGAAATCCTGTTATGGTGCCACGTGAAGCTGCTGAGGAAGAGCCCAAGGTATCAAAGGGCAGACACTAGTATGAATAGCAGGTTGGCTGGATGGCAAATGACAAGGAATGGCAATAAACGGGGCTTTTTCTAGATGGCTGCCAGTGACTAGTGGAGTTCCGCAGGGGTTGGTGCTGGGGCCACTACTCTTCACATTGTATATTAATGATTTAGACAAGGGGATTTGAGGCTTTGTAGACACGTTTGTGGATGATTCGAAAATAGGGCAGGTAGCATAGAGAAAGCAGGGACTCTGCAGAAGGGGTTGGGAGAGTGGGCAAAGAAATGGCAGATGGAATATAGTGTAGTCATGCATTAGTGTGGAGTCATGCATTTTGGTGGTAGGAATAAAGGCGAGACTATTTTCTAAATGGGGAGAGAATCCAGAAATCGGAGGTGCGGACTTGGGAGTGCGGGTGTAGGATTCCTAAAATCTTAATCTGCAAGTCGAATTGGTAGTAAAGAAAGCAAACTCAATGCTATCATTTATTTCAAGAGAGCTTGTATACAAAAATGGGGATGTAATGCTGAGGCTCTTTAAGGCGCTGGTAAGGCTGCATTTGGAATATTGTGAGCAATTTTGGGCATCATATCTGAGAAAGATGTGCTGGCTCTGGAGAGGGTCCATAGGAGGTTTACAAGAATGATCCCAGGAATAAGTAGGCTAACCTATGATGAGTGTTTGTCAGCGCTAGTTCTGTACTTGCTGGAGTTTAGAAGAATGAGGGGGGACCTCATTGAAACATACAGAATAGTGAAAGGCCTGGATAGAGTGAATGTGGAGAGGATGTTTCCACTAGTTTGAGAGTCTTGGACAATGAAAAGGTTAAATGCTTTTAAATATATAAGATACACAGTGGAATACTTGACTGTAGGTTGCAGCTTATAATTCCTTCTCAAGCAGGCCTTCTCCAGGTTGATGTATATTGAGACAATGACCGGTGCCGTTGAAATGTGTCTACCAATTGATAAGAGAGACAAGCTCAGGCTCGTCCGGTAGTGATGTATATTGGCTGCATCTTGTGACCTCTTTGGAATGTGATTACTTGATGTGACCATGACTAACATCTTTGGAATGTGATTAAGTGACACACAGTATAAAAAACCGTGTAAATCTTTGTTCTTTGAAGTGAAAGGAAGTCAAGTGTCTGTTGCTTACTTGACTGGTGTATCCCCGTCACTTCTGCCGGCTGATGATCAGTAAAGCTTGAGTTGGCTTACCTAACGTTTTTGCGAGTTGTCTGTTTTTAAACTAGTGAACCTTATCATTAGCATAGTCGGCAGGATCTCGCTGAGACCCTCAACAGATGACTGTATAAGATGCTTCAAAGTGACCGGGATTGGACAGGGAGAAAACTGAGTTCTAATCGGATCCTTTGAGACCGGGAACATCTGCGGTCCTTCTTCAGAGGTTGATCGGGTTCCTAACCGAGGTCCTTAATACAGACAACGGTAAGACTAATTGGGTATGTATTTTGCTATCAAGAGAGTAGTCGGCGATTGGATAGAGCAAACTAAAAAGGTTTGTCGTAAATTAATACATTTTTGCTACTAGGAAAGTAGTTGGTAAGAGATTTTGATGCTAGGAGAGTAGTTGGTAAGGTATTTTGCTACTGGGAAAGTAGTGCAAAATTGGCTCCGCAAACTAAAAAAATTTGTCGTTCACAAAGTAACCGGGCTGAGAAGAGACTCGCGGCTATGGGGAATAGTCTGGATAAAAGTGACGGGGAGCGCCCACCCAAATATGTGTAATTTGAATCCTAAAAGTAACAAAGACTATAGAATATTAAGTTATATGTTAACCAAAGGTTTGGGAGATGAATCCTGGCCAGTCGGAGGAACATGAAATGTAGAAACTGTTAAAAAGGCAGAAAAGATGAAAAAGGATGGTATACCTAAGAATTGGGATATGTTACAAGCAGAATGTAATTGGCATGATAAAACAGGAAAAGGCCTGATTGAGTTGCAAATTAAGCGACAATTGGTAACAAAAAAAGGGGAAAAAGCTCCAAAACGAAATAACCCCGGGGACTCCTTATGTGGCATGGCGACCCTGTTGGGGGGGGGGGGGAGGGCTCCAGCCACAGCTCAGGGAAGAGCACCCCAGAAGAAAATGATACTGATAGAGACTCTGAGATTGAAAAAGATGAGAAAGAAGGGAAAGGGCTGATGCACAAGAGGAAGGAAGAGCAGTAATGAATCCAGCAATGAGAGAGTTAAACAATGCAGAGCCAGAGCATCATTGAGACAGGATACTACTGTCGCCCCTTGCCTCTGCCAAGGCACCGAATTCTGCACATTGGTCCCCACAGAACCAAAGATTCTAATAGACAGAACGGCCTTGCCAACACATGGGTGATGTATAGTTAAAACAGAGGGACGCCTCTAACGCGCAACGCGATTTTTGGAAACGAAAGGGCTGCGCCATTGACTCTTTGACGGGCCTCTGGCTCACCCCTCTCGGACAAGTTTGTGTAACTGATGTTTTTCTGCCCGTTCTTTTATATTATATACAGTCCCTTACGCATGCTGATAAGGAGGGAAAACAATGGAGATACACCTTACCATTTCAAAACCAAATTGTGATGACCATTTTCCTTTGTGAAAATTCCATGTTAATTCAGTACATCTCGTGTGGAATGGTGGGCAAGCTTATGAGTGTATTTGGGTGCATAAAAAGTAGAGAACCTTATCAACGAGAGGTCATAACCTCAGAATTTTTGGGACGATCTTTTAGGAAGGAGATGAGGAGAATTTCATTAGTCAGAGGGTGGTGAATCTGTGGAATTCTTTGTTACAGAAGGCAGTAGAGGCCAAGTCAGTGGATATTTTTAAGGAACATATAGATTGATTAGTTCAGGTGTCAGAGGTTACGGGGAGAAGGCAAAATGGAGTTAGGAGGGAGAGATAGATCAGCCATGATTGAATGGCGGAGTAGACATGAAAGGCCTAATTCTACTCCGATCACTTATGACCTTATAAAGGACAGCGCAAAACTGAAATGCTCGTTCCAATAAATTTCTATTTAAATTTTCAAGATTAAGGTTGAAAATCTTTGCTGAGTAAACATAACAACGGAAAAGAATCAGAAGCAGATGAAGAGAATGGCTGAAAATTGTGCAGGAAGTGAATGGCCTTCTCCCCCTATGCAAATTAATTATCTGCCCAAAGGCAATACAATAAGATTGCACAGGTCTGTTTTGTATTTTCTATTAATCTTAATATAATCTAACTATGTAAAACAGAGTAGGTAGAATAGATCGCAAATAACATTTAAAAACAAGAAGTGCTATTGATGAATATATTTTGACAGGAATAAAAGAAATTTAGGTGATGTTTTGTTCTTCGGATTACAAAAAAGCCTGTCTTCAATTACAATAACAGTAATCCCAAAGTACAACAAAACATAACAAATGCAATATTCCACAGCCATCTTATTTTGAAGTGTTATAATAGCAAGATGTTATACAATAATTCAGGATTCAATATTTTTCAAGTGAGCAAGCATAATCCAGATCTTAAACATTGTTAATGGTTTTTAAAATGACATGCTATTACAATGAATTTATGTATATGAAATGATGTATGCTTGTTCTGTGTAAATATAAGAGATTGCCCTCTTCTATCTGGATGCCCCTGGTATGGAATCTATTGATTATTCCGTACTCAAAGATAATCAATTATAATTAAAGCATCGTTTTACTTTAATCAGAGAAAGATAACAGAAAAATATTCAGGATGCCTTTAAGTAACCTAATGCAAAAGTAGTCAAAGCACCAACCTGATAAACTTAGACTTAATCGGGTCATATAAAGACATCAAGACTTCAGCATCTTCCCCTATTTTGCAGACAACATTCTTCAGAGTTACAAACAGACTGAAAGAAGGCGTGGCAGCAAACTTCGCTTGTCTGTTTATGTCAATATTATGCTTCTGAGACTGCAAGAAAGATAGGCAGGAAAAGATTATTTTAAAGACCAGGAAAATATCACATACTCCATCAGCCTCCTTCTTCGATTCAGTATTTTATCTGCACATTACAAATAAGTAGCAAACCACATACAACATCAAGGGACAGTAGAAAGAATTCCGTGAAGCCAATTGAAGTACTCAAATATAAAGTTTATTTTTTAAATGAAATTCACTTCAGTGCAGCAGCACATCCCTAGCGCTGTTAAGAAAAAGATCAGTTTAACATCAAAACCCCAAATCTGGTACAAAATTCATGGTTTAATATGCAATATTGATCCGCAGCTCCATAGATGTTGCCCCACTCGCTGAGTTTCTCCGGCATTTTTGTCTACCTTCGTATTTTCCTGTTGTGCTTTTGGGACCTAGAGAACAAAGACTCCACAGTCAAAAAGGCACAACAGAGGATGTACTTCCTGCGGCAGCAGAGGAAGCACAATCTGCCACAGGCAATGATGGTCCAATTCTACATGGCCATTGTAGAGTCTGTTCTCACCTTCTCCATCATGGTCTGGTTTGGCTCAGCCACCAAGCACGACACCTGGAGGCTGCAGCGAATCGTCCGATCAGCAGAGAAGATTATTGGCTGCAACCTTCCCTCCATTGATGAAGTGTACACAGCAAGGGCCAGGAAGCGAGCGGGCAAGATCATCTCTGACCCCTCTCACCCTGGCCACAAACTCTTTGAATCACTTCCCTCTGGAAGGCGACTCCGGACTGTCAAAGCTGCCACAGCCAGACATAAAAACAGTTTTTATCCACGAGTAGTTGCTCTACTCAACAGCCAAAAATCTGTAGCCTCCCTTTGATCCGGTATTTTGTTGGTTCACATGCTTGATCAATGCTGTTTTATTATTAATGTATTATTATTGTTAATGTTTAGTGTTTTCTGAGTCATTCGTAACAGTCACTATATGTCATGTTGTTACTTGTGGGCGGAGCACCAAGGCAAATTCCTTGTATGTGAATACTTGGCCAATAAACTTACTTACTTACAAAAGCAGGTTTGCAAGGTGCTGGAAAAATACCTTCACAAATTCCTCCAAAATGGATAAGCAAACCAATGTCACCATCTTCTCCAAATCTAGTACCTCTAGCATTATGCCCAAGTTGCCTTCTGTCAATCCTCTTGAAATAGATAGAATACAAATGCTGAAGTATTTCAGCAGGTCTCCAGCACTTTGTGTTCTTTTTTGTAAACCAGCATCTGCAGTTCCATGTTTCTACATGTTGAAAGAGATACTATTACAAGCTCTTGTTTAAGAAAGAACTGCAGATGCTGGAAAAATCGAAGATAGACAATAATGCTGGAGAAACTCAGTGGGTGATGCAGCATCTATGGAGCGAAGGAATGGGCGACGTTTCAGGTCTCGACCCGAAACGTCGCCTATTCCTTCGCTACATATATGCTGCCTCACCCGCTGAGTTTCTCCAGCATTTTTGCTACCTATTACAAGCTCTTGATCAGTTGGGCAGGTTGGCTGAGAAATGGTTAATGGAGTATAATGCAGATAAGTGTGAGGTGTACATTTTGGGAAGACAAACCAGAGCTGGACCTTCACAGGGCCTGGAGAGTGTTGTTGACCAGAAGGATCCTGGAGTGCAAGTACATTGTTCGTGTCACGGATAGATAGGGTGGTCAAGAAATATTTCAAGATTTCGGTACATTGGCTTTCATCAGTCAAGGTATTAAGTATAGAATTTGAGATGTTATGTTACAGTTGTACAAAATTAGGCCGTGTTTGGAGTATTGTGTTCAGTTTTGGTCACCCTGCTATAGAAAAGATGTTGTTAAGCTGGAAAGACTGTAGGGAAGATTTACGAGGATGTTGCCAAGACTTGAGGGCCTGAGCTATAGAGGGAGGTTGGGCAGGCTAGGACTTTATTCCTTGGAGCGGAGGAGGATGAGGGGTGATGTTATTGAGATGCATAAGACCACGAGGGCAATAGATAGAGTGAATGCAGAGAATCTTTTACCTGGAGTAGGAGAATCAAGAACGAGAGGACATATGTTTAAGGTGAGAGAGAAAAAAGGAACCCAAGGGGCAACTTTTCAGAGGGATGGGGTGTTGGAACGAGAGGAGGTAGGTGAGGTTGGTACTATAACAACATTTAAAATACATTTAGTCAGGTACATGGATAGGAAAAGTTTAGAGGGATATGTGGCAAACGTGGACAGGTGAGACTAGTGTAGGTGGGACATCTTGGTTGGCATGGGCAAGCTGGGCCAAGGGACTATTTCCATGTGGTATGGCTCTAATGGCATGACCTTTAACAGCATTGATGTTCAGAGGGATCTTGGGTCCAAGTCCATAACTCCCTGAAAGTGGCAACACAGGTACATAGAGTGGTGTGGAAGGCACAAGGTATGCTTGCCATCATTGGTTGGGAAATTGAGTATAGGAATCAGGAAGTCATGATGCAGCTTTCCAGAAATTGGGTTGGTCCACATTTAGAGCATTACATGCAGTTCTAGTCGCCCCATAACAGAAAGTATGTGGATGCTTTATAAAGGGTACAGAGGAAGTATACCACAACGATGCCTGGATTAGAGGGTATAAACTGCAGGGAGAGGTTGTACAGACTTAGGTTGTTTTCTCCAGAACACTGGAAGTTGCAAGGAGACCCAATAGAAGTTTGTAAAATTATGACAGGCCTAGATGGGGTAGATAGTCAGAACCTGTTTCCCAGGATGGAATTATCAAATACCAGAGGGCATAGCTTTAAGGTGAGAGGGTCAAAGTTTAAAGGAAATCTGCAGGGCAAGCTTTTTTTTACATTGTTGGTGGTGAGTGCTGAATCATGATGCCAAGGAGGGTGGTGGAGGCAGATACAATAGTGGCACATGGATATGCAGGGAATGGAGAGATATGAATAATGGGCGAGCAAATAAAGCCTTGGCACCATATTCGCCATAAACGTTGTGGGCCGAAGGACTGGTTCCTCTGCTCTACTGTTCTGTTTTATCTCTTTAAGGTTAAGCAGTCTACGTCCAAGGATTACTAATCAGTGACCATGTTCACTCCATCTAAAATAGTCAAGGTAGAATTTATTTTATCATATACAGTGCATTCAGAAAGTATTCAGATCCCTTCACTTTTTCCTCATATTGTTACATTACAGCCTTATTCTAAAATGAATTAAATTACTTTTTTTAAATCATAAATCTACACGCAATACCCCATAATAAAAAAGTGAAAGCAGGTGTTTCAAAATGTTTGCAAAGTAATTTAAAAGAAATAAGTAAGTAAGTTTATTGGCCAAGTATTCACATACAAGGAATTTGCCTTGATGCTCCGCCCACAAGTAACAACATGACATACAGTGACGGTTACGAATGACTCAGAAAACACTAAACATTAATAATAAAACATTAATGACAAAACACTCTTGATCAAGCATGTGAAATAACTGAAATATCAAATTTACATAAGTATTCAGACCCTTGTCTATGGTCTATTTACTCAGTACTTTGTTAAGGCACCTTTGGCAGCGATTACAGCCTCAAAAAAATAGAGAGTACAGAGGAGATTTACTAGAATGTTGCCTGGGTTTCAGCAACTAAGTTACAGAGAAAGGTTGAACAAGTTAGGGCTTTATTCTTTGGAGCACAGAAGGTTAAGGGGGGACTTGATAGAGGTCTTTAAAATGATGAGAGGGATAGACAGAGTTGACGTGGATAAGCTTTTCCCACTGAGAGTAGGGAAGATTCAAACAAGGGGACATGACTTGAGAATTAAGGGACTGAAGTTTAGGGGTAACATGAGGGGGAACTTCTTTACTCAGAGAGTGGTGGCTGTGTGGAATGAGCTTCCAGTGAAGGTGGTGGAGGCAGGTTCGTTTTTATCATTTAAAAATAAATTGGATAGTTATATGGACGGGAAAGGAATGGAGGGTTATGGTCTGAGCGCAGGTATATGGGACTAGGGGAGAATACGTGTTCGGCACGGACTAGAAGGGTCGAGATGGCCTGTTTCCGTGCTGTAATTGTTATATGGTTATATGGTTAAGTCTTCTTGGGTATGACGCAACAAGCTTGGCACACCTGTATTAAGGTAATTTCTCCCATTCTTCTCTGCAGATCCTCTCAAGCTCTGTCAGGTTGGATGGGGAGTGTCGATGCACAACTATATTCAGGTCCCTCCAGACATGTTCGATTGGGTCCAAGTCCGAGCTCTGGCTGGGCCACTCTAGGACATTCATAAACTTGTCATGAAGCCATTCCTGCATTGTCTTGGCTGTGTGCTTAGGGTCAATGTCCTGTTGGAAGGTGAACCTCCGCCCCAGCCTGAGGTCCCGAATGCTCTGGAGCAGGTTTTCATCAAGGATCTCTCTGTACTTTGCTCCGTTCATCTTTCCCTCGATCCTGACTCCCAGCTTCTGCCGCTGAAAAAACATCCCCACAGCATGATGCTGCCACCACCATGCTTCACCGTAGGTATGGTATTGGCCAGGTGATGAGCGGTGCCTGTTTTCCTCCAGACATGAAGCTTGGCATTCAGGCCAAAGAGTTCAATCTTGGTTTCATCAGACCAGAAAATCTTGTTTCTCATGCCTTTTGGCAAACTCCAAGCGGGCTGTCATGTGCCTTTTACTGAGGAGTGGCTTCCGTCTGGCCACTCTTCCATCAAGGCCCGATTGGTGGAGTGCTGCAGATATAGTTGTCCATCTGGAAGGTTCTCCCATCTCCACAGAGGAACTCTGGAGCTCTCTCAAAGTGACCATAGGGTTCTTGGTCACCTCCCAGACCAAGGCCTTTCTCCCCCGATTGCTCAGTTTGGCCAGGCGGCCAACTCTATGAAGAGTCCTGGTGGTTCCAAAGTTCTTCCAATTAAGAATGACAGAGGCCACTATGCTCTTTGGGACCTGCAATGCTGCAGAAATTATTTTATACCCTTCCCCAGATCTGTGTCTCGATACAATCCTGTCTTGGAAGTCTAAGGACAATTCCTTCATGGCTTGATTTTTGCTCTGACATGGATATGTTATAGCCTTATTTTAAAATGGATATAATGTAACACAATTTGGAAAAGGTGAAGGGGTCTGAATACTTTCTAAATACACTGTATATTGATCTTTAGAAATATATTTTCAAATTTTGATTGTAGTTTCTGTTTTACATTGCTTTTTTAAAATCTATCCACGTTGCTGCCACTGCACAGAAACTTATTTTAACTTATAGAATGGTAAAATCCATAATGTTGAAAAAAGATTGAATGTTTGAGATGAAAAGGCTCTTTGTGATTTAAGTGGCAATAACAGCTGCACTAGCAATAAAAGCAGCTTCTATTTGTATAGCTTCGACACCCTCACAGTACACAAACTGTTTCTTTGCAAACTCATGCATGTTTGTGACCTCAAGTGAGTTTATTGTCATGTGTCCCAGATAGGACAATGAAAAATCGACCTCCAAAGTAACTGCATCCGAGCTCCTAGAAGGATCTCAAACTCTACAGTGCAATCTCAAGATATTTGAGATATGTATCAGTGATTATTATTTTTTTAATGCAAAAAGGAGGTACAGCATGAAATATTTTACAATTTCTATTAACTGTTGCATGGAATGCATTATTTTATCGACTATGATATGAGCCAACCATCATGGTGAAGATTTTCTTAGGGTATTATGCACACAAAAAAAAATCACAAGCAAATGTATCATATTCTTGTTGAGAGGCATATAAATGTATTAAAAATAATGCTGTGAGATACAACAATTCTTCCAGATTCTAGTAACAGGAAAGTTTGAGTTCCAAACAATGTGTGATATCAGGAGAAATAACAGTATGCCATTTGCTTGATTTTCTCATGGTCGTGTGTGTAATGAAATTATATCCCTCTTCATAAAGAATAGGTTTATAATTTCTCTGCAAATAGAACTTCCTATTATGTGCTCAATCTGATGCAGCAAAGCACACCAGAGAACCAATTATGAGCATGCAGCTTTCAGAAAACAAATTCATGTTCGCAACTAAATTATGTTCTCAGTCCTGTTCAAGAGATATATCACACGTGCAGATGTGTAAACTTCCAATAAATACAACTGGATTCACAAAAAAACATTACAAATTGCAATGCCCTCACAATATTTTCACTGTTGTTATAATGCTTTTTTTTTTGCATATTTTTAGCACAACCGGAACCAAGAGCTGTTGTGGGAGTGGGGAGAGAAAAACAATATTCAATTTTTGTTTAAAAATCTAACTGTAGTAGGCCCCCCTCAGTCATGACTGACCATGGGTGATGCATCCTAGTTTGCAGGTGATGCGTGGTCGGATGCAAGCCTGGGCGATGTCATATGGAAGACAGGCTGTTGCCCATGCAGCACGTCCCCCCTCTCCACGTCACTGATCGATCCAAAGGAACAGCAGGGCCGTTACAGTTTGGCACCAGCGCCGTTGCAGGAGCTGCCAGAGCAAAGGTGTAGACAACAACAAACTGCCTTAGGGGCTCCGAGGTTTACTCCAGGAGCCTTTTCCATGACTGGATATGGCCACAAGGCAGTGGAGGTTTTAAATCAGTGTTCCCTCTCCTAGATGGACTGCCTTCCCAGGCTGACAAGCCCCATCTGCCCGAGACTCATGGGGGCGGGAGCGTCTGCCTTCCTGTGCAGGTCTATAGCACCTGCCCACTGCCCTAATAACTGTACTACATTTACAAAAGATTATCCAACTATGATGCCCAAAATTGTGAATTCTTTATGTTTAAAGGTCATTGAATCCAACAAGTGTGGTTGGCTGATCAATGGATTAATCATATAATTATCACTGTAATGATTTATATATTTGATCTTGTCTGCAAATCATATTAGATAGCATCATCCCCTATGTAACATCATCCCCTATGTAACATCAAACAACCGAAGTAGCCACTGTTGGATGAAAGTTTAAACAGCATATACAGGAGTGTGTCAATACTTCCAAAAGATTGTTAACCAAGAGCTTCTCGTATTGTACCATTAGATAGCAGGATACACTAGACTGTTTCAAAAATCAATAGGATGTTTAACTGCAGAATTACTCAGCAACAAAGTCCTGAAACCAAGCTTTCAGCCAATTACAATTAAAACCTATTTACTTCCTCTGCAATTTATGTCTGCCAGCAAGGTCATACATTACAACTCTACAAATAAAACCTGCAAGTAAACTTCAGTAATAAAGCTGCAGCTTATAGGCAAATGAAATGACATTCCTACTGTTTGCTGTTATCAGCAAAATAATAAAGATCGTAAAATGAGCTTTTATTTTGTAAAAACATTCTATTATCATTTCACTGTTGACCGAAGTGATCCTTGGCTCAACAAACAAGAAACTGGAACCAATATTTAACGTGACTGCCTTTTTCAAAAGGAAGCCTCTTAAATTATTTTACTTTCTCCCCCCCCAGCATAAAGATCCCATTTTCACAAAACGTTAGAACAGTATCAGCTGCTGAGGGCACATACACTATTTAAATTTCATGACAAAACGTACAAAAAATAGATAGGATAACTACTAATTGCACAAGCAACTGGACAGATCTATGTAAAAAAATAGAATGCTATACCATACTTGCAAGGGCTTTCTTTTTTTAAGTTTCATTTTAATATACTATCTGACATTATAAAATCAGAAATATTAACAAAAAAACTGAAAATGATGAGGCAGCTGGGATTCTACTAAAAATGCTTTGATGTCTGATTGGAAATTCAGAACATATAGTAACTTGAAAGCAAAAAACCATGTGTCATGAGCAATTTTAAGGTGTAAAATTATTTTAATCTCTACGCCACAATTGTGAAAACTCAAATGCTTTTCAGTATGTTGTTAAGTAGCTGGTGGCATAAATATGCCAGTTTGATAAGTCTAGATTGAAAGTGATGGCCCATTTTGGATTTCTTTGATCTGAAAATACTAACATGTTTAAGTTGGGAAAAGAATAATAAGCCATATAGTTAATTGTGCCACATACATAAACATAGAAACAAAACTTAACAGGTTCACTGTTGGCTCCCTATCGACCTTATGGAGACAGCATTCATAGTTTTTGGACTTTGAATTTAAAATCATAAATCATTGGTTTCTAAATCCAACAAAGGGGTTACATACTTACAGGAATGGTGTGTTAATGTATTGTATTCTTTCATGATAAAATATAAATTTGACCACTTTCCACATTAATTCAAAGCAAATTCGTGAATAATATTACGATTATTGATAAAGGTGTAAAATGAGATGCTTCAGTGGTGGAAAAACTTTTAAATTATGTTAAAAAGGTTTCAAGAATTATTTTTCTATTTTGCAATCTTCCTGGCAATTGCAATTACAATATATCTGTTACATGCTTCTCAATGTAATGGTGCAAATTAAAAATAGTAGTGATTCCAATAAATTACTAGACAACCTAATTATCAACTATTCCCAATTCTATGCTAACCTTAAAATGTCTCCAAGAATTTTCCTAAATCTCCACAACTTTGAGTCGAACCTTTCGTGCAGGATTGTATTTAATGCATGATGGAATGTAAGTTCAAGTTCGCATTTATTGTCACTTAACCAATTGAGGTACAGTGAAATTTGAGTTACCATACAGCCATACTAAGTGAAAAGCAACAACACACGCATAAAATAAAATTTAACAAAAACATCCACCACAGTGGAATCCACTCAAGGCAATGAAGTTCATTCAGCTTCCTCCTTTGTTGTTCACCCATGGTCGGGGCCTTTGAACTCTCCACAGTTCGCCGCTGCCGACGGTCCAATGTTCAGGCACTCCCGTCAGGATGATCGAAACTCTGACGTCGCGACGGATCGGAACACTCATTGGCATGGAGTTCTCGAGTTGGCTGCTTTTTACCGAAGACCGGGGATTCACGGTTAAAAGTCCAGAGGATCTTCTGGCGATCCTCGGCAAAGCATTCCTGGCTCCGCGAAGTTAAAGTCCGCGCCGCACCTGCGGCTTGAAGGTCCAGGCCGTCTCCAAGAAAGGCCGCACAAATCCAGTTGTTAGGCCGCGGGGGGGAGGGGAGCGGAAATGAGACACTGAGAAAGTCGCATCTCCATCGAGGTAAGTGACTGAAAAAAAGTTTCCCCCCATTCCCCCCCCCCCCCCCCCCCCACATAAACTAACCTAGAAATATTGAAACACACATTTAAAACATACTTAAAATAAAAACAGATAAGGGACGTGACAGACTGATGGCGAAGTAGCCATTGCTGGCGCCACCCAGTGGAAATGCCTGAGCAAAATGCCTAATTGTCTAGAAATTGGGCTTTAATATTTCTTATTTAATAAATAGTCGCTGCAAATGTTGCATTCTCTAGGTCATAAAAGAACTACAAAATTGGTGCAGTCTTGCTTTAAGATATCATTAACATTATCTGCTCCCCTGTAAGTGCGTTAATACACATCTGTGCATTTCACTGGCAGCAGCTGGCATGTCATTGATGCACTGACCCACGTGGCTTTTAGAGATCTCGTGCCTTCAGTTGCCAGATTGTGGAAAATGTGGAAGGAGGCATACTGCAAACAAGTCTCCAAGGAACAAATCAACCCCAAATGTGAAGTAGACCGATGATGCACTGTGCTTACTGATGGCCCCAGTCCCCTTGATCTGCAGCAAACAGGTCCAGAGATTAAGGATTCTATGAAGGTACACAAAATGCTGGGGAAACTCAGTCTGAAGAAGGGTCTCGACTCAAAACGTTGCCTATTCCTTCGCTCCACAGATGCTGCCTCATCCGCTGAGTTTTTCCAGCATTTTTGTCTACTTTCGATTTTTCCAGCACCTGCAGTTCCTTCTTAAACACAAAATTTATAATCTTTACATAGTCGTGCAACAATGATTTCTTTCCAAATAGAAATTTCATTGGAGGATTTTTAACATGGAATACCTCAGTTTAAATCACACATAGTTCACTACTTTGGGTTGATGAACTTGTTTAATTGTCATTAAATAATTATGTAAATGATATAATCATACGGTAAATATCATCAGCAAATAAACTGCATTAGGGTCAAAGACGCAAAGGGGCAGAAATAGTCTTCCAAAGCAGGCACATTTGGGTATTTAACACATGAAATGTGCATCAGGCAAAGGAACAAATGAGTGCAATTTCGAGGCAATTAATCTCAGTTCACTTGTGATGTCATATCTTCAAAAACAACATTGGTTTGGTCCTCTTCAAAATTAAACAATGTTTTTCTTCCCCTGCTATTGTTAAGAGTTGATAAGCAGTTATTATATCTTTTGCATAATACTGAAGACTAATTGGATCATTCATAGTCAAGCATTGTTCAACCTTCCTGAAAATGAACAGCACAATTTAATCTTCCTGGTCTCTTTTCAGAGTTCATGGAGGCACAACCTAAGGGGAATATCACAGGATGTGCGTACTGAATGCGTGCGTTATCTTAAAGAAACAGAACAAAATAAAAATTGCTAACATAATGACAAAATAAAAAAATGTTAAGTGATGAAGAGGCTATATTTAACCTCATTTATTGCAAATTGTAAATAATTGTCATTCTCATCTTGGTTTAAGTCATATAGACTCTGCTTTAAAACAAGATTGGAATAACTATGAATGTAATTAACTGATATCATGTAGAACATACTTGTGAGGTTATAAATATCATACACGAAGCAGCTGCAAAATGGGAAATGGACAGGGAATAGTAGAATTAGAAATTCTACAGTAAGGTTCTACAGTGCCCTCCATAATGTTTAGGACAAAGACCTATCATTTATTTATTTGCCTCTGTACTCCACAATTTGAGATTTGAAATAGAAAGAATCGCATGTAGTTAAAGTGCACATTGCCAGATTTTAATAAAAGGTATTTTTATACATTTTGGTTTCATGTACAAATTACAGCAGTGTTTATACATAGTCCCCCCATTTCAGGACACCATAATATTTGGGACACAGCAATGTCATGTGAATGAAAGTACTCATGTTTAGTATTTTGTTGCATATCCTTTGCATGCAATGACTGCTTGAAGTCTGCGATTCATGGACATCACCAGTTGCTCGGTGTCTTATCTGGTGATGCTCTGCCAGGCCTGCATTGCAGCCATCTTTAGCTTATGCTAGTTTTGGGGGGTAGTCCCCTACAGTTTTCTCTTCAGCATACAAAAGGCATGCTCAATAGCGTTCAGATCAGGTGATTGACTTGGCCAATCAAGAATTTACCATTTTTTGGCTTTGAAAAACTAATTTGTTGCTTTAGCAGTATGTTTGGGATCATTGTCTTGCGGCCAATGTGTTTTGAGGCATTTGTTTGAACTTGAGAAGATAGGATGTGTCCATGCACTTCAGAATTCTTGCAGTGTAGCCTCTGTATGTTCATGAAGTTTTTTGCAGACAGTGGTCATTGACAAATCCACACCTGACTCCTTAAAAGTGTTTCTGATCTCTTTCGGACAGGGGTTTGGTGATTTTTCGGACAGGTGTTTGGGGATTTTTCTTTAGTATAGAGAGAATTATTTTGTCATCAGCTGTGGAGGTCTTCCTTGTCCTGTCAGTCCCTTTGCGATTAGTAAGCTCACCAGTGCTCTCTTTCTTCTAAATGATGTTCCAAACAGTTGATTTTGGTAAGCCTAAGGTTTGGCTGATGTCTCTAACAGTTCTATTCTTGTTTCTCAGTCTCATAATGGCTTCTTTGACTTTCATTGGCACAACTTTGTTCCTGATGTTGATAAACAGCAATAAAAGTTTCCAAATGTGATGGAAAGACTGGAGGAAAGACTAGATACTGAGAGCTCTCTTATACCTGCATTAAGGAGGCAATTATTACGCACCTGAGCAATCACAAACACCTGTGAAGCCATGTGTCCAAACATTATTAAAATCTGACAATGTGCACTTTAACCACATGTGATTTTTTTTCTATTATAATTCACAAATTGTGGAGTACAGAGGCAAATAAATAAATGATGGGTCTTTGTCCCAAATGTTATGGAGGGCACACAGTATTGTGCCTCTATTTATGAAGGGCTACAAATAAAAATTTGGGGACTATAAACCAGTAAGCCTAACATCTGTGGTGAGAACGCTACTGGAGAGGATTTTGAGGAAAAAGATATGTGTATTTGGAAAAACAGGGGTTGGTTTAAGATAGTCAGCATGGTTTTGTATAAGGGAGAACGTGCCTCACAAATTTAAAATATAAGGGACGTAAATCTCCCTCCTACGAGAGTTCAGCAACATCATCTTTCACTGCTCCCCTCTGTGATTCGTCCGGCCATCCGACTCCACGACCACATCTAAACCCAGAGAAAAAACTCCTCGATAACCCGCAGCTTCGCTCTTGCTCCCCCTCTCCCAATTCGTAACAAGGGCAGAGTCCCCCTTGTCCTCACCTTCCACCCCATCAGCCGTCGCATAAAGCACATAATCCTCCGACATTTTCACCACCTCCAACGGGATCCCACTACTAGCCACTTCCCATCCATCCCTTTCTGCTTTCCGCAGAGACCGTTCCCTCCGCAACTCCCTGGTCAACTCGTCCCTTCCCACCCAAATCACTCCCTCCCCAGGTTCTTTCCCCTGCAACCGCAGGTGCAACACCTGTCCCTTTACCTCCCCCCTCGACTCTGTCCAAGGACCCCGACAGTCTTTTCAGGTGAGGCAGAGGTTTATTGCACCTCCTCAAACCTCATCCACTGTATCCGATGTCCCAGGTGTCAACTCCAGTATATCGGTGAGACCAAGCGATAGTTTCATTGAACACCTCCGTTCTGTCCGCCTAAACCTACCTAATCTCCCAGTTGCTCAGCCCTTTAACTCCCCCTCACATTCCCAAGCTGACCTTTCTGTCCTGGGCCTCCTCCATTGTCAGAGTGAGGCCCAGCACAAATTGGAGGAACAGCACCTTATATTTCGCTCGGGTAGCTTACACCCCAGCGGTATGAGCATTGACTTCCCTAACTTCAAATAGCTGTTGCTTTCCATCTCTCCCAATCCCCTCGCAAGCTCTCCCACCAATCTTACTGTCTCCGACTACATTATATCTCTGTACCGCCCTCTCCCGACGTCACTCTGAAGAAGGGTCTCGACCTGAAACGTCACCCATTCCTTCTCTCCAGAGAGCTGCCTGTTGCTCCAGCATTTTGTATCTATCATGTCTATCACAAGCTCGTCACTTCCATCCATCTAGTTCATCTTCACAATGTGTTGCATCAGGAAGGCTGGAAGTATTCTCAAGAATATTATTTTGCATTATCAAACTTCTTAAACTATTCATAAACATGCCACACTATTTTGAGATTTTAATTGCATCCAATAATGTAGTCAATTCAGTTACTTCATACATGGATACATTCATGCGAGGGGGTGGAAATCATGGGCAACTGGACGTGTGTGGAACCCCTGAAATAGTCTTGTTTGATCAGATAAAACAATTATTTAAACCGTTTCCCATATAGATTTATAACGTTTGCATGCAGCTTTCCAAGTACTTTAGACATGGTGTATGCATCATTGGAAATATCCCAGTTTTATTTCAGTCAATATTACAATAGCCTGCTCATATAATCAATCAATCAATCAATCAATCAATCAATCAATCAATCAATCAATCAATCAATCAATCAATCAATCAATCTGTCTGTCTGTCTGTCTGTCTGTCTGTCTGTCTGTCTATCTATCTATCTTTATATAAAACTGCGTGCCGGTGTCCGGCGTCCGTCTGTCCGTCTGGCTGCCGGCCGCCTTTCTTCCTTTGATTCCTTGCTACGCCGAAACCAGACCCAGAATCGCCGAGATCTTTTCCATTTCGGTAGAGCTTTCACTTTTCTTTCAAAGTATCCACTCCTGATTACATTTTGTCATGTTTATGTACACATTTTAAATCAAATCCTTCTCCCCCCCCCCCCCCCCCCCCTCCCCAATATTTAAAAAAAAACTGGCTTCTCACCCATAGAAGCAGCCCCAGCCCCAGCCCCTGGTGAACGTTCCATCGTGTGATGTCACAATGCCCGATGCTCACAGATGTCCAATCGGAATGGATCCATTTACATATGCCTTTGCAGGAGCCCCAGCCCATGTGAACGTTCCATCGTGTGATGTCACAATGCCCAATGCTCAAAGACATTCTTGCCATAGAGGGAGTACAGAGAAGGTTCACCAGACTGATTCCTGGGATGTCAGGACTTTCATATGAATAAAGATTGGATAGACTCGGCTTGTATTCGCTAGATTTTAGAAGATTGAGGGGGTATCTTATAGAAACTTACAAAATTCTTAAGGGGTTGGACAGGCTAGATGCAGGAAGATTGTTCCAGATGTTGGGGAAGTCCAGAACAAGGGGTCACAGTTTAAGGATAAGGGGTAAATCTTTAAGACCGAGATGATAAAAACATTTTTCACACAGAGAGTGGTGAATCTCTGGAATTCACTGGCACAGAAGGTAGTTGAGGCCAGTTCATTGGTAATATTTAAGAGGGAGTTAGATGTGGCCCTTGTGGCTAAAGGGATCAGGGGGTATGGAGAGAAGGCAGGTACAGGATGCTGAGTTGGATGATCAGCCATGATCATATTGAATGGTGGTGCAGGCTCGGAGGGCCGAATGGCCTACTCCTGCACTTAATTTCTATGTTTCCCTCTCCTCACCCCTCTCCCTCTCCCATCCATCCCACTCTCCCCCACCCCCCTTCCCTCTCTACCCCACCCCCTTCCCTCTCTCCATCCGCCCCCTTCCTCCTACCCCTCTGTCCCTCTTCCATCACTCCCCCTACCCCTCTCCTCCTCCCTCCCCACTCTTCCACCTCTCCCCCCTTCCCCCCACCCCTCTCCCCCTCCCCTCCCTCCACATCCCATCCTCCCCCACACCCCTCTCCCCCCCCTCCCCCACATCTCTCTCCCCATCCCCCTCTCTCACCCCCTACCCCGCTCTCCTTTCCCTCCCAAATCTGTCCTGTTTCCTCCTCCTCCTCTCCCCTCCCTCCTCTCCCCTCCCTCCCCTCTTCTCACCCCCCCTCCCCCACCTGTGTGTTTGGGGGGTGGTTAATGTGAGTGTGATGCCGCAGCCCCCCCCCCAAACGCCGTTGGGGAAACAGACCCAACGGGTCTGCACTTGGTCTAGTCTATATTTAAAACGCTGTGGCTGCCGCCTGCCGTCCGTCCGGCTGCCTTTCTGCCTTTTGATTCGTTCCATCGTGTGATATCACAATGCCCAATGCTCGTAGATGTCCAATCAGAATGGATCTATTTACATATGCCTTTGCACCAGCCCCAGCCCCAGCCCAGGGTGAACGTTCCATCGTGTGATGTCACAATGCCCAATGCCCAAAGACATTCTTGCCATAGAGGGAGTACAGAGAAGGTTAACCAGACTGATTCCTGGGATGTCAGGACTTTCATATGAAGAAAGACTGGATAGACTCGGTTTGTACTCGCTAGAATTTACAAGATTGAGGGGTGATCTTATAGAATTTTATGTTTCTATGTTTCTCTCTCCTCACCCCTCTCCCCCACCCCCCTTGACTCTCTACCCCACCCCCTTCCCTCTCCCCCCGCCCCCTTCCCCCTCTGTCCCTCTTCCACCACTCCCCCTACCCCTCCCTCCCCACTCTTCCACTTCTCTCCCCCCTTCCTCAACTCTCCCTCCCCACTCTTTCCCCTCTCCCCCCCCTCCCCCACATCTCTCTCCCCGTCCCCCTCTCTCACCCCCTACCCCGCTCTCCTTTCCCTCCCAAATCTGTCCCGTTTCCTCCTCCTCCTCTCCCCTCCCTCCCCTCTTCTCACTCCCCCTCCCCCCACCTGTGTGTTTGGGGGGTGGTTAATGTGAGTGTGATGCCGCAGCCCCCCCCCCCCCCCGCAAATGCCGTTGGGGAAACAGACCCAACGGGTCTGCACTTTGTCTAGTTATAATTTAAAAGTAAAATGTGGAAGGTTTAGAGGGCACATGTATATCTTATTTTTCAAAGCAAATCTCAAATTCATCGTGCATTCACTTATGTATCAAAAGAAAATATTAGTTCACTGCAAAAACTCTGACACCCAATCACAATGAACAAACAATGTATAAAGATTCAAAATATATTCAGAAGAGACCAGTAACTTATCTGTTAATTTGTTTAATTTACCTTTTCCTCCTGGATTCTTTCTTCTATCCTTTTCAATGCCACCTCATGAGCTCTAAACAGACTGATGGTGCTAGATTGGTCAGGGTCTAAAATATTGCCATCTTCATCCCGTACTACCAGATCCAGATCAAGAATTCTAGAATTAATTAGGACAGAATGTCAGTATGGTAAAAATACAATAGTGATTCTTCTAAAACTACTTAACTCCTGCAAAAGTATAATCCTTAGTGATTTATATAATTCTACTTTTGTATAAAATTCCATTGTAAACAGGTCTGCAAATGATGTGGTAATGCCCAATTGTGTCCACTTCCAAGCAGCAGGCATTAGTTCACAAGAACATGGACTTTGATGAAAATATTGCTATATTGCTTGATGTTACACTAACATTAAGTCACTTTTTTTATATGTAAATTAGCCCCCAACATATCTTTTGCAGTACCATAGGCTATAATGCAACTGGATATTAAACAATAGCACTTATGAATAGTGCTATCAGTGATAATTACATTCTAGGCTGAGCAGAAAATAAAGAAGTTGAATCCTTGCATTTGCTTGATCAGTCTGCCGGTCATGACTTGTAACTTGAATTAATTCCACCATGTGTAAGAAACTTCCGAAGCCAGTTAAATTTACATTTTACTCTGTGATTTAATTATATCCACAATGCCAAATGATATCGAAGCAAGGTGAATGGTTTGAACAAAAACAGACCTTAGAAATAAATTAATTCCATGATAGATTGACCTTCAGAAGGTCTTTTTCATTTCTTTGGTTAATCATACATTCTATTGTTCTTCACCTGTTGTTCATTAAAATAACAGAGCCAATAATTTTGAAATTATTTCTTTAAGAATTGTTATAAATGTTAACATGCAAATTTATGCCACAAACAGCCAATTATGCAGCTGCACAACGGAATCAGTTTTTGTCATGAAACTATTCATCTGCTTTCTAAATAGTTCTGAAGGTCATCATAGTATTGGGACATGTATCTTTAAAAAATTTAAATACATTTTCATATGGATTTTAGTAGAACAAATCATTGAGGATAAAGATAACAGTTTCATGTTAATGACATCTATGTTTAGAACTTTGTTTCAATACATTCATTACTGAAGTAGAAAATGTACGTAGCGCATAAATTTACTTAGATTTTGAAGCTTAACTTTAAAGAAAGAGCGAATTATCTAAAGTTGGAGACTTTGATATTGAATCATAAAGGCTGAAACATACCCAGATGAAATTGGCCTCATTTAATGACACAGAAGGCCAAAGAATGGAGATCGGAGTAAGAGATTGATTGTGAATTAAAACTGAAGACAAACGGATTCTCAGGATCACCGCAGCAAACTTACGGGGCAGCACAGTGGCGCAGCGATAGAGTTGCTGCCTTACAGCACCAGAGATCCAGGTTCAATCCTGACTACAGGTGCTGTCTATGTGGAGTTTGCACAATCTCCCTGTGACCGATGGGTTTTCACCAAGTGCTCCGGTTTCCTCCCACATTCCAAAGATGTGCAGGTCTGTAAGTTAATTGGCTTCAGTGAATTCACCGCAGGATAGAACTGGTATACGGGTGATTGCTAAATTCGATGGGCCAAAGGGCTTGTTTCTACGCTGTATCTCTAAACTAATCTACATTGAAATAGGTACTCTGCAAAACGACCACCCAGTCTGTGTTTTGTTTCTCCAATGTAAATGAGGCCAAATGCAACATACTAGATTGTAAAAGATGCAAATGAACCTCTGCTTCACTTGAAATGACTGCTTAGGTTCCTGCATAGTGGGCAGAGAGGTGAAAGGATAGTAACTGCATCTTGAAAAAGTGCTATAAAATGATGAGTGGTTGATGGGACAGTAAAAACATTACAAAGAGAACGAACTCTTTGAAATACTGGACTTTGTCTTTGTGTACTTTAGTAGAGCCTTTGACAAGGTCCCGCCTGGTCAGCAAGTCTTGAAGATTAGATTATATGGAATCTATGGTGAGCTAACCAATTGGATTCAAAATTGGCTTGGAGGAAGGTATCAAAGGATAGCCGTGGAGGGTTGTTTGCTGATTGGAGGCCTGTGACCAGTAGAGTGCCACAGGGTTTGGTGTTGGGTCCACTGTTGTTTGTTATCTACATTAACGATTTGGATGAAAATGTAGTTAACACTGTTCGTATATTTGCAGATAGCACCAAGATTTGTGGTATAGTGGACACTTCCTATGGTGGAAGGATATGCAAGTATACAACAGGAGCTAAATCAATGGGGAAGGTAGCAAAGAAATGGCAAATGGTATTTAGACAATAGACAATAGGTGCAGGAGTGGGCCATTCGGCCCTTCGAGCCAGCACCGCCATTCATGGCTGATCATCGCCAAACAGTACCCCGTTCCTTCCTTCTCCCCTTATCCACTGACTCTGCTATCTTTAAGAGCCCTATCTAGCTCTCTCTTGAAAGTATCCAGAGAACCGGCCTCCACCGCCCTCTGAGGCAAAGAATTCCACAGACTCACAAATCTGTGAGAAAAAGTGTTTCCTCGTCTCCATTCTAAATTTAACTGTCATAAGTGTCAGATGCAACACTTAGTTTTGTCAAACCGGGGCAGAACTTGCACAATAAAAGGTCAGATCGTGGAGATTGTTACAGAATAGAGAGATCTGGGAGCACAGGTGCATGTTTCCATAAAACTGCCTAGTCAAGTGGACATGAAGGTCTTTGGCAGGCTTACCTTCATTGAGTGGGGTGCTGAGTATACAAGTTAGCTATCATGATGCAGCTGTAGATGTCGTTGGTGAGACCACACTTGGAATCGACATTTCTCTTTAAATAGTCGATTCTTTATCACTTCATAAATTTATCATACAGTGTCCTACTGTGCAATTGTTTTTGCTCAATTTAAATGTATCTTAAACCAGACAAAATTTTTGGTAAACTGAACAAAATTTAAAATGAATACATACACACATCAACTGTCCATCGGAAAAGAATGACTAGCAAGCCGGTTCTGCACTTAAAATGTAATTAAAATTGCAGGTATTAAAATTAATCATTTGTATTTAACATTTTCAAAATTTCATTTGTAATAAAATACCAATTTTGCTATATTTTGGGCAATGTTAATTTATCTAGATATATCATGCAGACCTGTTGCCATAATCAATTTTGGCAGTGACTTTCTGCTTCAATTCCTTCAGCTCATCTTGAGGAAGCGTTCCAGAAAGTATCTGTGATCGCCATTCAATAAGATCATACATCATGTTCCTAACTCGGCTGAACATCTCCCGGTTGTTCATCTAAGACAAGATAAATTTAAGTAGGAAATTAAATGGAACAAACAATTCATTTTGCAAAACAATTCCCAATATCATTTAACATTACCAAATAACATCTTGGTCTAAAAATTGAGCAGCATAGTTCACATTAGATTTTGAGTTTCATATTTTTGTGCTTTTAACGAAATAAGAGCTTTTTATATTGGCATATTTCATAGGCAAGACATTATAAAAAAAAGGTACAGAACATTCTGGGCAAAGGAAAAGGTCCATTGTGATCCATGTTGATATGAACATTAGGAGAAAGCGGTTTTGCAGCCAAAGACAATATTAAGTACCACCTCTGGGTAACTTCAGGACAGGTACCAGATAACATAGAAACAGAAGAATATTGTAAATTCATGCTGGATAGTGCATGACAGAGAACATTGGGACCAATTTGCAGCAGGAAGAATAGAGATGCTTAAGATGGATGGACCTACACCTGAACAGAATTGTTGCCAATCCACCTATAGAAGGTTTTATGTGAATATTTAGCCCATTTAGCATAAAGGAAAGCAGAAAGGTGCCCCGGACATTAGAAGATACAATTAGACTTAATTGCATTAGAGAATTGAGCTGAAATCACGGAACATAGTATATTTATGTTTGGTTTGGAGTGCTTGCCTGTAAATTCACAAATTGTAAATATTAATGTTGCTCTAGGGGCATCAAATAGGAGATTTAACAACTTAATCTTCGGTTTGGGATTCGCAACCTTTAAAACTTCATACATCATAAATTTTAGGAGTCATCATTATTATGTTTCATGAAATGACAGTACCAAAATGCATCATGTAAAATATAAAAAGCACAAAGGTTAAAAAATTATTAACACAATGTTTTTCACTCACAACATACAAATGTCGCCAGATACTTGACCATTCTCGTAGGGTTGTGGTAACTTCCTGAACCAGTGGAAGCTCATTGGGTATAACAGTTTCATGTTGCCTTGAATGAAATGCAGAATAGTATGATTAATTTTAAATGTCAAATAACTAAAGGTCCACCACCGATTTTCCGGCATCCTTTTTTCCAGAGGTCTTTTGCTTGACCAAGAGGTCACAGACTCCGAGAAGAGTCCACGGTACTGCAGCGGTACACCTAGACAGCCAAGGAGCCGAGATATTCGCCCGCAAAGCTGGCCCTGGAAGTCAGCTATGAGAATGGATCTGCCGGTTCTGGCCGGGCCAGTGTTCCAGAGCCTTGGCCGCAGGGGATAAATTCGACCCGCCAATCGGTGTAGAAGTCCCAATGAGGTCAATCATCCTAGGCACCCATCCTAGGCACCACATTTTTGGTTGATTTCCGTGGGTGATTTCAAGTGAGCGCTCATAATAATGGCCTGATTAATCGATGTACCGGACCCCCAGTTGCTGGAAAGTCAGTGGTGAACCTGTACTTCAATTTAGGTTTCCTGCTTCCTGCACACTTTTCAGTAAAAATGACAAGATATTTTTGAATATGGTACATTTATATCTCATTGTTTTGTAATATTTCATCATAAAATTCACTTCTTGGTATCAAAACTTCTACATATTTTTAAACATCAGATACCGCTGTCAAAATCCTCCAGGAAGAATTTCATTGGGACATCTGACAATAAAACACTCTTGACCCTTGACCCATAATATCCAACTTCTCAGCTCTCTTTCAACACTACACAATATTCAACTAAATGTTCACGTCATCCCCTAGCTTTTAATTTCCTTACTACTTACCAAAATGCCAAGACCTCTCAGACCAAAGGCATCATTGACCACTTTTCATGTTAATGAGTCTGAGGAAGGGTCTTGACCCGAAACGTCACCTCTTCCTTTTCTCCTGAGATGCTGTCTGACCCGCTGAGTTATTCCAACTTTTTGTGTCTATCAAATGACTGTTTATTGCCTTTGTACCTGCCTTCTCTCCATACCCCCTGATCCCTTTAGCCACAAGGGCCACATCTAACTCCCTCTTAAATATAGCCAATGAACTGGCCTCAACTAACTTCTGTGGCAGAGAATTCCAGAGATTCACCACTCTCTGAGTGAAAAATGTTTTTCTCATTAGATTAGATTAGATTAGATTAGATTAGATTCGGTTTATTGTCATTCAGACCTTTCGGTCTGAACGAAATTTTGTTTCCCTGCAGTCATACATATAATTTAAAAAAATGGCAAAAACACACAATCAACACAAATCTAACATCCACCACAGTGAGTTCACCAAACACCTCCTCACTGTGGTGGAAGGCAAAAATCTTAAAGTCTCTGTCTCTTCCCTCTTTGTTCTCCCTCTGCGCCGAGGCGACGGTTCAAACTCCGCTGCTGTTGCTGCCTCCGCCACAACTCCAGGGCCGAGTCGGGTCTCCGCCGCCGCCGCTGCCACTGCCGCCGCCACAGCTTCGGTGCCAAGCCGGGTCTCCGCTGCTGCCGCCGCCCCCGCTACAACTCCAGGGCCGAGCCGGGCCTCCGCCGCTGCCGCCGCCGCCGCCACAGCTTCGGTGCCGAGTCGGGTCTCCTCCGCCGCCGCTGCCGCCGCTGCTGCCGCCACAGCTCCAGGGCCGAGCCGGGTATCCGCTGCTGCCGCTGCCGCCGCCACAGCTCCAGGGCCGAGCCGGGTATCCGCTGCTGCCGCTGCCGCCGCCACAGCTTCGGTGCCGAGTCAGGTCTCCGCCGCTGCCGCTGCTACAGCTTCGGTGCCGCCAGCTCCGCCATTAGGCCTCAGCGCAGCCGGAGACGGGGAATACGACCGAAGAAAAAGTCGCATCCCCCCGAAGGAAGAGACCAAAGCATGTTTCTCCCACCCCACCCACACACATACACAACTTAATAAAACAAAATTAACTAAGACATGACAAAGAACAAAACAAAATAAAAAAACAGACGGACTGCAGGTGGGCCGCAGCTGTTAAGCCAGCGCCGCTCATCTCGGTCCTAAAAGATTTCCCCCTTATCCTTAAACTGTGACCCCTTGTTCTGGACTTCCCCAACATCGGGAACAATCTTCCTGCATCTAGCCTGTCCAACCCCTTAAGAATTTTGTAAGTTTCTATAAGATCCCCCCTCAATCTTCTAAATTCTAGCGAGTACAAGCCGAGTCTATCCAGTCTTTCTTCATATGAAAGTCCTGACAGCCCAGGAATCAGTCTGGTGAACCTTCTCTGTACTCCCTCTATGGCAAGAATGTCTTTCCTCAGATTAGGAGACCAAAACTGTATGCAATACTCCAGTTGTGGTCTCACCCAGACACTGTACAACTGCAGTGGAACCTCCCTGCTCCTATACTCAAATCCTTTTGCTATGAATGCTAACATACCATTCGCTTTCTTCACTGCCTGCTGCACCTGCATGCCTACTTTCAATGACTGGTGTACCATGACACCCAGGTTTCGTTGCAACTCCCCTTTTCCTAATCGGCCACCAAATGAATTGAACAAGATTAATAGCTTAATTCTTTAGAACAACAGTTGCACATCAGAACATGGCAATTCTTTTTGCCAAAGCATGATCCAAACACTGGGGTTAACTCTGCACTTAATTTGATGAAACTAAGCTGAAACTGCAATTTTATAATTAAAAAGGATTTTCAAGCAGTTGTTACGATTCAATGCAAGATCCCAGACTAGACAGAAGGCTAACACTGACGACACTACCCATTTTGTTTGGCTTAAGCAAATAGATTTGTATGCCCATTCAGCTAATGGACATTGAAAATAGTAGTTTGCTCTTTTATCATTTATACTTTATCTGACAAATCACACAATTTTACATTTGCATTTACTTAGAAAATAAACAGAAGATTTAATCAATGTCATCATTATATAGCCACTGCTTACTGCTACAGCAATCCAAAAGTAATCCCAAGACTAAATAATACCCCATTTTTCAATGGTAGACAAAAATGCTGGAGAAACTCAGCGGGTGAGGCAGCATCTATGGAGCGAAGGAAATAGGCAATGTTTCAGGTGGAGACCCTTCTTCAGACTGATGTGAGGGTGAGGGGGGCGGGAAGAAGAAAGGAAGAGGAGGAGACAGTTGGCTGAGGGAGAGCTGAGAAAGGGGAGGAGAAAGCAGGAACTACCTGAAATTAGAGAAGTCAATGTTCATACCGCTGGGGTGCAAACTGCCCAAGCGAAATATGAGGTGCTGCTCCTCCAATTTACGGTGGTCCTCACTCTGGCCATGGAGGAGGCCCAGGACAGAAAGGTCAGATTCGGAATGTGAGGGGGAGTTGCAGTGCTGAGCCACCGGGAGATCAGGTAGGTTAATGCGAACTGAGCGGAGGTGTTGGGCGAAGGTAAAGCGACAAGTGTAGCATTTCCTGCGGTTGCAAGGGAAAGTACCAGGAGAGGTGTGGTTTGGGTGGGAAGGGCCAAATTGACCAGGGAGTTACGGAGGGAGCGGTCTCTGCGGAAAGCAGAGATGGGAAGATGTGGCCAGTGGTAGAATCCCGTTGGAGGTGGCGAAAATGTCGGAGGATTATATGTTGTATGTGGCGGCTGGTAGGGTGGAAGGTGAGGACAATGGGGACTCTGCCCTTGTTAAGAGTGGGGGGGGATAGGGAATGAGAGCAGAGTTACGGGGTATAGAAGAGACCCTGGTAGCCTCATCTATAGGAGAAGAGGGGAACCCCCGTTCCCTGAAGAATGAGGACATCTCCGATATTTACCTCCCCCCTTGACTCCATTCAAGGACCCAAGCAGTCTTTTCAGGTGCAGCAGGTTCACCTGCACCTCCTCCAACCTCATCTATTGCATCCGCTGCTCTAGATGTCAGCTGCTCTACATCGGTGAGACCAAGCGTAGGCCTCACTGTCCCCATTTTTCAATAGCATTTTAGGCACCGACAATCTACAAAAATCAATATCTGTCATTTTCTATGACTTTTTAGAACACAACTCACTACTGGTTCTCTACCCTTTCCCTACTATCCTAATAAGAAACAAAAGATTTCCTTTGTCATCTTTACTCAATTGTAATGAAATCTAATGTTACTTATTCCTTGATGACTAATGCAATATCTCTGGTGCAAATTGTTGAATTGAGTCTCTGCAAACTCTACAGCTGTAATATTCTTTTAATAGTAGAACATCCACAGCTGCAGTTAACTAGTTTGCAAAATTCATTAAATCAATGGATACGTATAAACCATCAGGAAACCTGAAGGATAATAAAGCAATTGCAGTTCATCCAAAACCCATTACAGCTGAACAATTCAAATGCATTCTTCCAAAAGTAATGTGTTACACGTGTTAAGTAACTTGAACATTTATTTTTATCTGAGCTGTTGTTATGGCATGATGTCTACTGTACATAATTCCCATGTCATTTGCACTTTGTTCCTTCCGTTTTCTTATTCATTACAAAATCATTCCCACTGTGGTTTTAGCACATAGATAAGCATCATTACTATCCACTGTAGAGAAAATAGATTTATCATATATCAAATGAAAACAATATTTTCCGCACCGTGCAAATTTATTAAAATGCAAAAACATTGTTTGAATAAAAGTCTATTTCAATTCACTAGCTCACCCTTTGCCTTCAACTGTTGCTTCCTTGAGTTGAATATATGAAGCTGGAAAAATACCCTATAAGAAAACATTGTTCAATTAGAAGAGTTGCATTCCATTACCAGAACTGGCATTTTGCTATAATCTATCATATTGTAGAAATTCATGGGATTGATGTATATAAATGTTCACAGCAAACAAGAAAAACCCCCCAAATAAATCAGTTAATATTGTAGTACATTACCGTCATACACTTCTTACAAATGTATTCATTAACACACCAGAGATTCACATTAATCAAATACCATAGTCAATGTTCCAACGTAACCATTTCATTTTGCAAATAACAGCAACTGGGCAAATGTAATATCAGAAACACCACCTCCCCCACCTGCAAAATCAGTCTTAAGATATACCAATGAACCAATGAATCAAAAATTCCCCCATCTATTGTTTTTTTTTTAATTGATCAAAATTCAAGTTGTGTAAACGAATGGCGCAAAAACAATTACAAGTTGTCAAAGATTTACAGTCAAATAAAAGTTCCTGAATTTTAATATGTGCAACACAAAGCCGTTTTGGGATTACATTTCAAAATGTATGCAAATCATTTTAATATTTCTAACATACTAAAATAAAGTATAACCAGAATTTAAAACTGTGTTTTAATTTATGAAAAGAATGGAAATTTATGCCAGACATATCACTTAATAAAACAAATTCATATATTATGAGCAAAGACATTTTTTTTTTTTTAATATTAACCAATTCTGTGATGAACTGAAAGGACACAAATGGTAACCAAGTTTGCACTGCACCACGTAATGAGTAAAGTTTAATTTATTTGCGAGTTTAAATCGTTGGAACCCAAAAAATATTATTGGTTACAATTATTTTGAGGTAGGATTTGTTGTAAAAGATCAAGTATCAAGCATTGTACAGTATTAGAATAGAGCAAATTGAATACTGTCAACAAAATGATTACTGTCAACACATTTGCATACTGTCAACACATCCTATCTAATTATAGTGAAGGATTTAACCAAGGACGCATTAAGCCGAATTATCATGTTTTCACTTGGACCATCTCCACCACCTCCCTCCCCTTTCTTGATCTCAGTCTCCCACAGGAAATAAACTATCGACTGACATCTATTACAAACCCACTGACTCCCACAACTATCGCAACTGCACTTCTCCCCACCCTGCTTCCTGCAAAGACTCTATCCCCTACACCCAATTCCTCCCAATAAAGGCTCTTAGAGTCTTTGCAGGAATCTGTGCCCAAGATGAGGCGTTCCATACCGATGAGGCGTTCTTTAGGAAACGGGGGTTCCCCTCTCCCATCATAGATGAGGTCATCACTTGTGTCTCCTCGGTACCCTGCAGCTCCGACCTTGCTCGCCCTCCCCCTAGTCGCAACAGAGACAGAGTTCCCCTTGTCCTTACCTTTCACCCCATCAGCCACCGATTACAACCATATAATCCTGACATTTTCACCACCTCCAACGGGATCCCACCACTCGTCACATCTTCCCATCTCCACCCCTTTACGCCTTCCGCAGATACCGTTGCCTCCAAAACTCCCTGGTTAACATCCCTTCCCGCCCAAACCACCCCCTTCCCAGCGACCTTCCCCTGCAACCGCAGGAGATGCAACACCTGTCCCTATACCTCCTCCCTCGACTCTGTCCAGGGATCCCGACAGTCCTTTCAGGTTAGGCAGAGGACTGAATTGCAGTGCACTGAATTTCTATGAATTTGAGCTTGGGAAATGCATTCAAGTATACCAAGGTGGAAGAATAATGCAGATTTAATTGATACTTTTAATGGTACAAAACGTAAGTGGATTTTAGGTGCTAGAAATTAATACTAGGGAGGAATAAAGCAAAATACTGCATATGATACACAGAAAGAGAGAACACTTTTAAAAGGGGATAAATCGGTAGTCCTGAAATAAATATATTCTAAGCTACTTAGAGAAGCTAGGGAGGAAGTAAAACAGTGAAAAATTATGTTCAAAAACTTTAATTTTCTTTGATTCAGGCACGGTAGAAAGGGATGATCTGGTGATGTGTTTTAATAGTTTACTAAAGGAGTAATGAATGGCCTAAGTAACTGCAGATCAGTCAGCTTAATAACCAGGGCAGGCAAGTTTTTAGAAATAATTTTGTTGAACCAATTCAACATTTAAATCGCCACTTGTTATTTTGTCAATGGATGGTTAACTATGACTAACTTGATTCAATATTTTGTTGAGGTAACAAGGAAGCTGCATAAAGTTTAAAAAACATTTACATCCTCAATGGAAGTCCAATGTAAAAAGGGAAGGCCCGTGGCACACCAGGGTAAGTGACAGATCACATGAGAAATTGGATCAGTGGGAGAAACTACAGACTGATGGCCAACATCAGTTGTGGTAACTAGAAGAGTGTATGTAGTTGGATTCCAATTGGCTCAATACTAGGTTAATGAGTAAGTGTGGCAGTGATACTAAAATTGGCAATGCCACTAATAATAAGGGAGAAAGTTGTAAGTCACAAGTAGACAATGACTGGGTTCACAAGGACAGGTGACATTCTGTACAAAAAAGCATAAGTGATTAAGAAGGAACTGCAGATGCTGGAAAATCGAAAGTGGACAAAAGTGCTGGAAAAACTCAGCGGGTGGCATGAGATCAAGAAACAAGGCCAAAGAAACCATAATAAATATTAGCATGGTTTGTAGGATAAGGAACATATTATCTAGTGTATATCCATGATTCTCTGAAGACAGCAGCAGAGGTAAACAAGATAGTTAAAAGACATAAGCACTGAATTTCTATGAATTTGAGCTTGAATAATCAGAAAAATGAATGTCCTGTTGCCACCCCTCACTTACCCAGAATCTACCTATCTACCGATTACCATTACCTCCAGCCTGCCCATTAGAATATGCACAAATTTGCAGCAATTTCACAATTTCGTCCTTCACAATTGATAGTCTCCCATCATGAGGATCACACAACCAAACCAATAGTTAAAATGCTTCACACATTCCACAGTTCAAACCATTTGTAATTAGGGTCACTGGTTTATGGTGATTAAATCAATTATATTAGTGCATAGGTTTTTGGAATTTTAATAGGCTGAACTGGACAATGTCTTCCATTGTTCTGTAAAAGCAGTAACTTTAGCCAGGAGAGCTGACATCAAAATTAATCTTCAGAAGCATTTTAGTGAGTGAATGGTAAACCTAATGAATAAGCTCCCGAGGGAGGTGGCGAAAGCTGATGGTACTCATTCATTCAAATTAAATTAGTTTACAAATACGAGTACTTTGAGACATGACATATGGTGGGTACAGTAGGCTTGGAAAAAATAAGCGAGTTGATGGCCATCGTCTTATGATGTCTAGTGATTCCTATGTTTTAAGCTCATGCATTTGATGTTTCACAACAGGTTATAATGTGCAACCAAATAGCTTTCTTAATTGTATACTATATGTTAACTTTATATTGCTCACCTTTCTGGACTTGCGCCTGTGTGTGTATCCTCTATACCACCCTTAAAAGAAAATATATTTAACATGTTAATAATGTGAAATAATAATTTTAGTGATACAATACATCTCAACCAAGTTCAGCTCATCAGAATGAATGGGATCAGTAATATAAAAGCAGAACTCTTAAAATATTGTATCAGTGAAATGTGGAAATTGCAAGAGCAATTTTAATTTTTATGTATACACAAACAAAAACACACACATATATTTTATATATAAATATGCAAACTAAATATATATTCTTAAGGGATATGAGGGGAAGAGAAAAGGTTATTCTACATCGAATTAAAATATTTCTTCTGCAATTTAAGTTTTCAAGTTGAAGTATCACCCACCCCCCATATTCGAAGCACACAGCCCTTCAGCTCATCATCAATCAACCATCTGTACTAATGCCATTTATCAGCCTTGGTCCGTAGCTTTCTATACGCTTTTGCAATTCAAGTGAGAATATTTCAGACTTTTTTTTAAATGAGATACCTACCTCCACCAACTTCTCGGACAATTAATTGCTGATTATAATCGACCTCTAAGTAAAAATAATCCTCAGATTGTCTCTAGCTCATCACCTTAAACCTATGCGCACTTATTTTAGATGCCTCCATTACAGGGAAAAGTCCATCCTAACCATGCCATTCAAGATAATTGTGCACCTCTATTCTCCTCCGCCAAGGAAAAATAACCCCAGCTTATCCACCCTCATAACTGAAATGTTCCATCCCTAGCAACATCCTGGTAAATCTGCTCTGCTCCGACTGGCGATACCAAACACAGATCAGATGACCACTTTGCAGAATACATCCATCCAGCCCACAAAACCTCAGTCTTCAGTTGGTTAGTCATAGAATCATACAGCAAGGAAACAGCCCCTTCGGCCCACCGTGTCCACACCGACCAAACATTCATTAACATTACAATAGTACCTGCCTCAATCACCTCCTCTAGCAGCTCGTTCCATACACCTACCACTCTTTCTGTGAACAAGTTACCCCCCAGGTTCCTATTAAATCTTCCCCCACCTACGTATTTTATTCCCCTACTCTGGGCAAGAGACTGTGCCCTAAGATCACCTCTCATCCTCGTACTCTCTAAGGAAGGGAGTCCAAGCCTGCTTAACCTCTCCCTATAGTTCAGGCCCTTCGAATCCTGGCAAACTCTGCACCCTTTTTGGCTTGACAACATCCTTCCTATAATAAGGTGACCAAAACTGAACACAATACTCTAAATGTGTCCTTATCAACATTGTACATAACTGCAACATGACTTTCCAGCTTCTATACTCCATACTCTGACTGATGGTCAATGTGCCAAAAGCCTTTTTGACCACCCTATCCACCTGTGACGCAACTTTCAAGGAACTATGTACCTGCACTTCTAGATCCCTTTGCTCTGCAACACTTTCCAGAGTCCTACCATTCATTGTGTAGGTCCTGCCCATGTTAGACTTCCCAAAATGCAACACCTCTCATTTCTCTGTATCTCCATCAACTATTCCCCAGCCCAAGTGCCCAGGTTTAGTTTAGTTTAGTTTAGAGATACAGCATGGAAACAAGCCCTTCGGCCCACAGAGTCCACGATGACCATCGATCACCCACACAGTAGTTCTATTGTAGACACTAGGGGACATTTACAGAGGCCAAACCTACAAACCTGCACATCTTTGGAATGTGTGAGGAAACAAGAGCACCTGGAGAAAATCCACATGGTCACAGGGAAAATGTAGAAAACTCCACAGACATCACTTGTAGTCAGGATCAAACCTGGGTCTCTGGCGCTGTGAGGTAGCAGCTCTATTGCAGCGCCACTGTACAGTTGACCAATACTAATTCTTCACCACACCTCACTCTGACCTGTGCCATTAGCCTCTTGCACTGTTCCAACAAGATTAGCATTTCATCATCTGGCTGGTCACGTTACAGCTCTCACAACTCAACAATGGATTCAACAATTTCACATAAAGAGGAGCACTCTTATTTACTTTAATTTTCAGCAATTGCAATGTTTGTAATTTTCAAATCCAGCATTATTTCTCACACTTCTCATTAATCTCCTTCATTGTCTCCAACCCCATTAGCAAGTCATCAAAGCCTTTGCCAACATGAACACCATTTGCATGGTCATTCTCTCCTGGGTTCCATCTGTCACAGATGTTTCCTTTGCTCTCTGCAGCCCTTCCCCTTCTTAGCAACTTAGTTCCGAGTCCTGTGGATAGTTCATTGCCTGAAATGTCAACTGTTTCTACCTCCACAGCTATTGCCTGAAATCTGTGTTTTTTTAGCATTATTTGTTTTATTTCAAATTTCCAACATCTGTATTTTTTTTGATGCTTCAATAAATAACAAAATAAATGTTTTTTCAACCTAAAGCTCCATGTGCGCAGTTAAAGGGTTAGCCACCAACTCTGGGTTTATTAAAAAAAACTGGCAAGGAAGATTGCGGTACAGTGGCACAGAAGTAGAGTTTCCGCTTTACAGCGTCAGCGACCCAGGTTCGATCCTGATTATGGGTGCTTATCTGTACAGAATACCGTATTTCCCGGCAATGAAGACGCTATTTTTTACCCAAAAGTAAGGCACGAAAATTTACCTACATCTTGGAGGCCAAAGGTTAACTTGTTAGCTAAGAAAGATAGACTTGGCTATCCCTCAGTACAGGAACATCAAGAATCATTGCTGGCAGCTGATGGGAAGCGGCTGTAAAGTGGGAAGCAGCTGTAAAAGGACAGCGCCGCTGAGGGGAAGAGTTCCTTTCACAGCGTGTGGGGAGTCTGGTCCGGGTCAGCACGCACAGGAGCATTGAGAAGGAGGGGGTCGGGGATCATGCCAGCAACTCACTCGCCGCTGTCGCGACGTTCTGGGCGTGGGGCCACCGCATTGTGGCCGGGGAGGGAAGTAGCTCGGGTGGCTGCGAGCGGCCACCAGGACCGGACCGTGTAACCGGCCACCACCTCAGAGCCTTCTGCCGGCCTGATCACCTCTAGCAGTGTTCTCCGTCTGAACACCTCTCTCCTGCCGCTCGCCGGCCTCGCTCATGTCAGCCGCTTCCCGCAAATCCTTGAATTCCGACTGCAGCCAGGAGCAGGACATGACCTCGCTGCGCTGGGTGACATTGCATGGCATTCACTGCCCGGTCCGCGTCTTTCAAGAACAAAGATCATAGAGCGGAGTGGGTCAGCAGGTGATGGATAACAGGACAGCGGGCGGTGGAGCTTACTCCTGTGTCAGCACGAGTAACCTCAATTGGTCCCTTGAACTAGTATTGTTATTCAATAAGATCACAACTGATTCAACTTGTCCTGGTGTGCTCCCGTTTTTCCCACCATCTCTCCACCTGCCGTCACCCTCCACCCCGCACCCATTCAGAATGGAGGAGATCTGGAAGCCTTGGGCAAATTGAATTGCCACTTTATTATTTATTTATTTACCCACCCATTTTTGCTTATTTATTTATTTTTGCGCACGATAAATTCTATGTCCCGCCAGCCTTTCTTCAAAATTTTGCAAATCAAAATGGGGGTGCGTCTTCGACGCAGGTGTGTCTTCATTGCCAAGAAATACGGTATGTACATTCTCGCCGTAATCTGCATGCGTTGTCTCCTGGATCTCTGATTTCCTCCCACATTCCAAAGACATACAGGTTTGTAGCCTAATTATCCTGGTATAATTGTAAATTGTCCCAAGTGTGTGTAAGATAGTGTTAATGTGCGGGGATCGTTGGTCAGCACAGACCCGGTGGGCTGAGTCTAAAAACAAATGACACAAAAGACGACATAATCTGGAGCAACAGAACAAATTCACCCTTAGGATTAAGATGCTGATCTGCAAAATCCATTCGAGTACATTGCTGTATACTGGCAAACTATGGGCTACCTTCAGCTGCCAATAAAGAAAGCTGAACAATTTCCACCTTTAATATTCTTGCCACATGTGGAAGGGAACAATTCCAAAGTCAAAGTCCATCCAGGAACAAAGATGCCATGCATTCCAACATTCAACATGCATTCATAGGAGGTGCTATATCTGCCAATATCAAATATCCCTATCACCCTATCCACACTCTCATTTCACTTCATTGAAAAGGTGATATAGGAGTCTGAAAACCATGTCCATTACGTTCAAGAATAGCTTCTTCCCAACAACCATCAGGCTCTTGAACACAAGACAAAATTAACCTCAACAATTAACTTCTATGGACTGTTTGGCTGCACTCAGGATTTTGCGAGTATTTTTGCACTTATATGCATTTTGTTTACTGGCCTGTTAACTGTTGTAAAAAATAACTGTTTCAGGACTGGACGAGGGTTGGTCAAGATTATAAATAATGATCTCCTTTTCTTTTTTATTTTATTTTATTTTCTCTATTTTCTCTCTCAACTTTCTTCATTTACTCGTTTTCTTTTTTCACACACTATATATTTCACATCTTTCTATCCTTTACTATCTAACTTCTTTTTCTTATTCTAATCTTTTTTCAATGTAACAAAAAAAAAAAAAAGAAGTTGTACATAAAATGTATTATGATAATATATATTAGGCACTGGTGCCATATGACTGTACTTACTTCTAATAAAATAAAATATTTAAAAAAAAACTAAAAAAAAACTGTTGCAAGTAAGAAATTAATTGTTCCATTGTTGGTACAAATAACAATTAAACTCTCTTGACTCTTGAAGGCATCTTTGCTAGGTTGGTCATATCCACAGCTTCAAGGATGGTAACATCGTGAAGGATATAAAACAGAGGGAGGTGTTCTGAAGAACAGTAGGACATTCAAAGTTCTACAAAAGTTCTATTTATAGACATATAGGGGGACAAATGATAATTCGTAGTTTTACTATTCCATAGAAAATATCAGCAAACGTGGTCTCAGAACTATGAATTATCAAACACCATAACACAGTGACATCTTTAGCTGTGTCACTTGTGGTAGATGAGGAGGAATTTCTTTAGCCAGAGGGCTAATCTGTGCAATTCATTACCACCAATGGTTGTGAAGGCCGTCATTGGATATTTTTATAGCGGAGATTGATGTGTTCTTAATTAGCAAAGGCGTCAAAGGTAACGGGAAGAAAGATTCTTCCCTCATGGTTAGAATAGATCAGCCATGATCGAATGGCGGAGCAGGCTCGATAGGCTGATTGGCCTGATTCCGTTACTGTGTCTTATGATGCTTTCTAGAATCAGCTTTGAAATAATCAATGGATATATAGTTGTCTGACAAATCATATTGAACAACCCACATAAATAAAGATGTCTGAAGAAGGGTCCCAACATGAAATGTCACCTATCCATGTTCTCCATAGATGCCGCCTGAAACGCTGAGTTACCGCAATACTTTGTGGGGTTTTATTGTAACCCACATAAATAAATGGAAGGCAATCAATTACAGATTATCATGATGGCCCCAGGTAAATTCCAAGAATTTGGATACACAAATTAACATGATAAATGTACATTTTACCAACAAATCTCAATATCTTTAGTCCATTTTCAAAATTATTGTCAACAACTGGATGCACAGTTAAATAAACACACTAAGCATGCCACAATACAATTATCCAGCTACTGGCAATTTATAGCATAACAAATTGATGATAAATAACTCAAGGTAAAATAGGTATAAACCACATAGCTTTTTGTAGAAATAATAATACATTGTTTTGTGTGCACACTCTCTGTAGGTTACATTATAAATGAGCATTTTCAAATTATTCCAGTATAGGTCAATTCATGTCAGAAACAAAATGTTTGTAAATTTAAAATAAAATTAAAACACTTATCTAAAACCATAATTCGTAGAGGGGGAACAAATTCACTATTAATTTTACATTTATAATACTGCACTCATAATTCAAACATGCATGTTTGTCAACCAAACAACAAAGTAACATGAAATTGAAAAGCTAAAAACTGCAGACAATAAACATTTGAAATAAAAACTAAAAAGGCTGAGGATACAGAGCCGGTTAGGTAACACCAGTTGGAAAGGGAAATATTGAGTTAACTCAGTTTTTATTTTATTTGTGTGTGTGCTTTATCATCATTCTTTATTTTATTTATAGATACGATTAATTTCTAATGGCTTTCCTACAAAAGAAAATCGTACTCTTGAGGTAAAACAAGTTAATGTTGTTTCAACAATAAAATGAACAGTACAACTAGGTATGTTGCAAAGCCTACCTGAAGCGTCTTTGAAAATCTGCCGTTGCGGGTGTGCGCGATTTTGGCGCCGTTTAGAGGGGGGCGGGTTTAAAACGCGATTTTCTCTAGGCTGTTCAAATCGAAGATGTTCAGCCTAGTTAATTATTAACGAAAAATCGCTGGAAGACCCCGTCGCAAAAGCTATTATTAGGTTTAAAGGCCTTGAATAATAGTTATAGTAGTTTAAAAATCAATCTCTAAACCCGCGACCGCCAGCAACCGCAGGGTCTCATAAAGCAAACCACAGAAGGTTGGTTGTATATTTTTACATTAAAAAGGGCTTCTAAAGATCCCTTTATACAAAGTTTAATATTGCGAGTAGCTCATTTTGGGCCCATTATATCGCGCAGTATTTTTCTGGGCATTTGGGGCACAAATCTACCGCAATGTGAACGTTCTAAACCAGCGCGTTCCACAGGGACCCACTGGAAAGCTGATTTAAATGGGCATTTATTTACAGCAATTGAACACTGAATTCCTTCCATTTGGCCTATAAATTAATGTAAATGAGATTTAAAAATCATGTTTTATTGTGAATTATTTGTGAATATTATTTGGACATTTAGGCTATTTAAAAATGTTAATCATTTATTAAGAAATGGATAGATGTTTAGATCTAGTAATTGAAGTCTGAAATTAGCTACAATTAGGTAACTAACTAATTATATGCTTTAATTTCAGGTCATCCAAGTAAGATTATTTTATATTTGTTTCAGAATGCTTCAATCTATGATAACTGAAAATTTCATTCAGTTCTCTTAATTTTTAAGAAAGTTATGGGCTTTTGACTGTTCACGATCACAACTTTTTTGTTATGTCCATAGAAAATCAATAGGGAACAAGATGCTCATTTCAGAGTATGAAAATGGCCATAACTTTTTAAATACTTGAGATATGAAAGTGAATTAGGTGTCAAATTAAACTTATTTTTATGCTTTATCTGATGGGATAAATTACAGACTTGATTTTTAAAATCTCAAAATTTTGTAACATTGCTAGTACAACCTTCAGTAAAGTTAGGTATTATCTAAACTGTATTCATCATGAGAGGGAGATAAAGGTGGAGGAGTTGCTCTACTAATCAGGGAGAGTATCACAGCAGCACTCATAGAGGACATTCTGGAGGGCACGTCCACAAAGGTGATATGGGTAGAGCTCAAATATAACAACGGTGCAATCACACTAATGGGGGTGTCTGATAGGCCCTCCAATAACCAGCAGGAGGTAAAGGAACAGATATGTGGATGGATTACAGAAAGATGGAAAAACAACAGGGTTGTCGTAGCGGATGATTTTAATTTTCTCAATAATGAATGGGACTAACTCAGTGCTAAAGTATATATCAGGGCAGAATTGTTTTGGTGTTTCCAAGAGGGTTCCATGAAAGAATATGTGGATAGTCATTCATTCATTGTCGTTGAAAACATTAGCGACGCAATGGTGCTGGTTTCCAACAGGAAAGGTGACGGACGCACCACATATCTCTGTCCTCCAGTTACTGCGGAAGTATAGGATTTTGATGTGTGTGCTTTATCATCATTCTTTACAATGCTATCTATGACAGTGATCACAACTTCTACTGAAGTGTGGATGGCCGTTGGCTCTCTAGAAGCTCATCTGCCCTTTGACAGGTCTTGTTTATGGTCCTGCTGGGGATCCACAGCCTCCTCCTCACCTGGCAAACCTGGTGGGGGAAGACTGTTTAGTCGCCGACTATCCGACCATGGAGCAGGTAGCACGGGATTACATGGTACCCGTGGCGGGGGGAACCCCCCGACCTGACCTAACAGTAGGAAAGCAACAAAACACACAATTAAACACAATTTAACACAAACATCCATCACAGTGAATCTCCTCCAGGCACCTCCTCACTGTGATAGAAGGTAAAAAGTCTTATCTCTTCCTTGCTTCTTCTCCTGTGGTCAGGCAGTCAAACTGCTGCGTCGAGGCGATTGAGGCTCCCGATGATGAAGCCACCCGCCGAGCGATGGAAGATCCCGCGGCCAATTTTAAGCCGCGCCGGGCGATGAAAGGCCCTGTGAACGGGTCGATTCAAGCCGCACGATTCGGGGCAGACAAAGCTGATGTTGCTGGAGCTCCTAAAAATCGGTCACGAACCAGGGACCTGCGAGCTCCCGATGTTATAGTCCACAGGGCCCACGGCCGAAGCCTCCGAAGTCGGGTTGCAGCTGCAGCGCCATCACAGACTCCGAAGTCAGCCAGCTCCGAGATGGTAAGTCACAGGCTCTGCGACCGAAGCCCTCAAGGTCGATTCCAGTTGGAGGCCGCAGATGTTAGGCCGCAGCGCGAACGGAGATACGACTCGGGAAAAGGTTGCATTTCCGTTGAAGAAAGAGATTAAAAAGTCCCCTCCCCCACATAATACACAACTAAAAATAGACTATAACATACAACATAAATCTAACATTAACAACAAATCAAAAAAGAAACAAGACAGAGGGACTGGAGGCGAGCCGCAGCTGTAACACAGCGCCGCCACCCGAACCAAGGCAAGAAATTACAATATTGGCCCTTGTACTGGTACATGAGCCTGGTGAAGGAGCCTGACCAAGTAGTTGGTGTTTCAATGGGAGAGTATTTTGGGAATAGTGATCTCAACTCCATGAGTATTAAGATAGTTACAAATAATAAGTTTGAAACTTGTGGAAAGTAAAATGAATTAAGGCAGATTCTAGCATTATTTGGCAGGTGCTAGGGAGGGTGAATTTGGAGCAGTTGTTATTGGGTTAAATCCACATCTGACATATGAGAGTAATTTAAAGGCTAGCTAGTTTAAGGACCGTCATGTTCCAGAAAGGAGGAAGGATGGGGATGGCAAGGTAAGGGAATCTGGGATAACCACAGAGGATTAAAACTGGTCAAAAGGAAACGCGTGTTAGGTTTAGAAAGATGAAATCAGGCACATCCTTTGAGGAATATAAAGCAAACAGGAAAGATCTCTACTGGGCCATTGGAATGGTTAAAAGGGGCCAATAAATTAAACTGGATTAAAGAAAGCCCCAAAGCTTTTTATACAAATATTAATAACAAGATTGTAGCCAGCGAAAAGGTAGGACAGCTCAAGGATAAACGAGTGAATTTATGCTTGGAGTCAGGGGATGTAGGCGGGGTATCAAACAAGTACTTTGCATCTGTGTTCACCAAGGAGAAAAACATGTGAAATCAGAATGGGTGAAATTAATATGCTAAAATAGTTTGAGATCAAGAAGGAGGTGGAGTTGTGGCTCCTGAAGTGCATTCAAATAGATAAATCCCCAGGGCACGATGGGATCTATCCCAAATTATTGAGAGAGGCGACAGAGGAGATTGTACAGGCATTGGTGAATGCCCTTGTATCTTTTCTAGCCACAGTCTAGATAATTGGAGAGTGGTCAATGTTGTTCCTTTGTTTAAGAAGGGAAGTAGAGATATTCAAGGAAATTATAGAGCCTCGCATCAGTGATTGGATATGTTTTTTGGGAAATTATTTACACACACCTGGAAGTGAATGGACTAATTAGGCACAGTCAGCATGGCTTTGTCCACTGCAGGTCATGTCTCACAAACTTGAATAAGACTTTAGGGAGGCGATGAAGGAGATCAATAAGGGTAGCGCAGTGGATGTTGTCTACATGGATTTTAGTAAGGCATTTGATAAAGTCCCACATGGTAAACTGATCCAGAAAATTAAAATGCATGGAATCCACAGAGACTCAGTCATTTGGAATCAGAACTGGCTTGCAGAGAGGGTTGTTGTGGAAGGGTGTAACCAGTGTAGTTCTGCAGAGTTCTGTGCTGAGACATCTGCTGTTTGTTATATATAGAAACGATCTGAAAGTAAATGTCAATGGGTTGGTTAGTAAGTTTGAAGATGACACCAAATTGGTGGTTGTGGACAGTGATGAATGCTTTTCCTCACATTGCCTGAGGAACTGATTGTTTATAACACTTTAGTTAGGCTGCATTTGGTTGCTAGATCTGGTGGCCTAATTACAGGAAGGAAGTGAAAATTTTGGCGTGGGTGCAGAAGAAGTTTATCAAAATGCTGCCTGGATTAGAGGATATTAACTATAAGGACAGACTGGACAACTGCGTTGTTTTTCCTGGAGCAGAGGCTGAGAGGAGACTTAACAGAAGTATATAAAATTATGAGAGGCATAGACAGGATGGCATTTTCCCAAGTATTTTCCCAAGATAAAAATGTTAAAGACAAGCGAGCATAGCTTTATGGTCAGAGGGGGAGAGTTCAAAGGAGATGTGTCGGGCATGTCTTTTGCACAGAAAGTGATGGGTGTCTGAGTTACGCTTTCAGAGGTGTTGCTGGATGCAGATATCATAGGACGTTTAAGAAGTTTTTCGATAGGCATATGGATATGCAGCGAATCATAATCGCCTCTTTTCGTCTAGAAAAATCAGATTCGACCTATGCAATATCTCCCTAGAAATCAAGCCTTCTAATCCAGCAACATCCTCATTAATCTTTTCTGCACACTCTCTAGCTTAATTGAACATTTCCGCTGCTATGATAACCAGAACTGCACACAATACTGCAAATGAGGCCTACACTGTAACAGGACATCCAAGCTCTTGTAAAGATGCTACAGGCACTACTGCCTTACAGCGCCAGAGACCCCGGTTCGATCCTGACTACAGAGTCTGTACGGAGTTTGTACGTTCTCCCTGTGACCGTCATGGGTTTTCTCCGGTTTCCTCCCACACTGATAAAGACATACAGGTTGGTATAAATGTAAAATTGTCCCCAGTAGTGTTAATGTGCGGGGATCGTTGATCAGTGCGGACTCAGTGGGCCGAAGGGCCTGTTTCCGCGCTGTATCTTTAAACTAAACTACAAAGCATGGTTGCTTTCCTCAGAAACCTCATGGTATAGAAAATTGTTTTATAAAGACAATTGTGTAAATAGGGAAAAAAGGCTAGCGAGTTTCAGGCTCGCAAGAACAAAGTTTTTTTAACCACAGGATTTTCAAAACGAAAGACCTTTTTAATAGGTACAAGGTTATTTTTGTTACCACAAGTTAGAGATACTCGGCTGTATGTTACATTGTTTAATAGAGTATTATTGTACAGTGTCAATAGAATCAATTGCTTGCCAATTTCAGTAGCCACCTGTGTACTGAAGAGAGAGTGGTATCTGATTTTTTTTAAAATCATTAAACAATAAATATCCAAATACAAAGAAATCCAGTGCCCATTCTTTGACTTTCACTGTACAGATTACATAACATCCTTAATTGACTGGTGATGGATTTGGGCAAACTGTCTTGAAAAATTGAGTTAAATTGAGTTAAATTTGATAAAAAGCACATTATTTCATTCATTTCCCATATTTCTCCAACCAAAACATTATGTGGATAAGCAGTATAATGTGTAAGGTTTGCCAAGGTGTCTTTGCATCTGAGGAGGAGCTTGCCCAGGATTCTAAGTGGGCAATCTCTTGCTTGATCTATTATATTACAAATCATTAACAACATCAGATTAAGAAAGAATGGCTAAACATGAATGTTATCTTTTTAAGGTGTTATTATTAACAAAATCACTAAAAAGAATGTTGAAAATAAATGATCCTTTCAATTGGATTCATAAAATATTGGTAACTTGCCTTCATAGGTTTCCAGTATGTGCACTGTATCACCAATCTGCAGAGAAAGCTCTGTTTCATCTCTGGAGTCGTAGTTATATATGGCTAAAATGAAAAAAGAAATCTGTGAATACTGTGTATTTAAATGTTGATTTGCTTAAAATACATTTTTCACAAAAATAACACGTCAAGATTTAGAGCATGAAAACAGAAATTAAAAGGGGAGAAGGAGAAATAAAAATGACAATGAGCAGGACTAGGAAAAATTAAAGAT
This sequence comes from Amblyraja radiata, assembly GCF_010909765.2. NCBI lineage: Eukaryota > Metazoa > Chordata > Chondrichthyes > Rajiformes > Rajidae > Amblyraja > Amblyraja radiata. The sequence goes on from NC_045970.1 coordinate 18,940,718, forward strand.
TAAACAGAAAGTAATACTACTGTTCAGGTTCAGAGAAAATGACGGATCTTGTACATAAAATTCTTTGGCAATTTTACTTGCTCATTCATCGGGAGAATAAGAACGCAAATCATAAGCAAGTACATTTTCTTTGCAATAGAGCAAAGTACAAATGTATTTTGCTCAATTGAAAAATAATTCTACCAAGCATGTTTCTTATGGGCCTGTCCCACTTAGGTTATTTTTAGGCAACTGCCGGGGTCTAGGCTGTTGCCACTCGGTCGCCGGGGTATTGCCTGTATGATCGTGAGTAGTCTCCTCAGTCGCCCAAGCGCTTTTCTGGTCGCCACTTGGTTTTGAAATGTTCAAAGCTTTTCGGCGACTGTGGGCTTGTCGTAGATTATCTTCTCCTGAGGTAAGTGCTGTCGTAAGTTGTCGCCAAGAGAAATCAAGAGAAGTCATGTAGCGACTTTGGGAAAACACGTGATCATGTAAAAATGAAGTGCATGGACTTCCTTAATTTGTTGTTGGGAGACCTTGAGCATTGTAAAATGGCTCCAAGGTGAAGGAAGGGACAGCCCAGTGGCAAGGCCAAAACCGCATCCCCACCCACCAGGCAGGTGGAGACCAGGGAGGTGGCCCTTGTCCCCACCACCACCCCACCCCGGATTGGCTGCCCTGTCATGACTACAGATACTGCTGCTGCTGACCCAGACTCTGCTTCAGATTATGGTCAGGACACTGATGCCTCAAGTGAGGTGAAGAAGGACAGGAAGGGAGTTTCCTATGAGTTCAGAAGGGAACAAGAATCTGAGCTCGTTGAGTGGTATCGGGCTAACCCTGAGTTGTACAATAAAAACTGCCAACTTTATTGTAACAAGGACAAGAAGTACTCACTAATTGAGACCAAGGCGAAGGAGTTCCCTGATTGCACCTGTAAGTACCTACTTACTGGGTTGTTTGTCTGTATTTCTGTTAATATAATTAATATAAAAATATATTTCACGCTGGTCTTCATTTTTTTTTTTTTACAGATGCACAACTCTGGCAGTGGTTCAAGAGCCAGAGAACCAGATATGGCAAGCTGCCTCAGAGTGGGAACGTCAGGGTCTGGTGGCATGAACTTTACCCCGAAGCAGCAGTGGATCGTGGACAAATGGGGCTTCATCTAATCGCATATAGTACGAGTGGAGAGGAGATAGAGCACCAAGAAGGTAAATATTATAAAATACTTATTGTGACATTGATTATTTGATTGTCATCTTGCTTGCCATGTCCTGATGGTCTCGAAAGTTTGTAAAACATATTTATTTTCTTCCAGTTTGACAAAACGAAGCCACTGCCCAGTATGTGCAGTGAAGAGGTGTTTGATCCACTTGAGAGAACCTCTGCATCAACCCCCTCCGCCAGTCAGTAGCATAGCAAGAGCAGCAGGACTCCTGCAGGCTACACCCCAACAGCAACTGAGGTCGAGGAGAGAGGCTTGTCAGCTGGAGCTGATCAAGGTAAGGCTTGTCAGCTGGAGCTGATCAGGAGGTAAGGAATTTCCATCCATCCATCCATCCACATTTTTTTCCAAATTTACTGACCTGTATCATACTTTTATGTTGCAGCTCATGCAACGTGCAACAGAGGCCAGACAGGCCATGACACAGCCCCAGACGCCACATGAGCGGGCTGTTGACAACTTCCTGGCATTCTTAAAAGGAAAATAGCCTATGATGGTGGAAAAAACATCACAGATCCCATTCCAACTGCTGTTAGAAACCTACTCCATTCAGCTGCATTACTGTTGTAATTAGCACTTTGAACTATTTCATGCCGCGAATGCAATATACAAACTGAATTTTAAGTGCTAACATGATGACATCATTGGAATTATGAATCTATCTTCATTCCTAATGAAACCAGTAATACCTCAAAAACAAGCTATATGAATTTGATAAAACCCTTCCTTCAAAAATGAACTTTCTTGGTAATGATATAGTGGGAAACAAATAGGTTCTTAATTTGGAGTGAAAATAAAGCATTTTATAACTTTCAAATTAATTTATATCAAATGTAGATGAATAACAAGACTATCAATAAATCCTCTGCATCACACCATTTAATTCTCGTTCATTGCCATTCTACAAGGGCATGACTAACAATAACACAGATTATTAGTATTAAAAAGTTGCACGTAAAACGTTGTCAATTATCTAATTTCAACTTCTAATGCAAAATAAGTTCCCCACTTAATTTCCAAACAGCCAAACATTGAAGACTATTTACTGACATTCACTTATGCTTGTTTAAAAAATATTTAAATATCCCAGCTAGTAGATTACAGTGCCCTCCATAGAAACATAGAAAATAGGTGCAGGAGTTGGCCATTCGGCCCTTCGAGCCTGCACCGCCATTCAATATGATCATGGCTGATCATCCAACTCAGTATCCCATACCTGCCTTCTCTCCATACCCACTGATCCCTTTAGCCACAAGGGCCACATCTAACTCCCTCTTAAATATAACCAATGAACTGGCCTCAACTACCTTCTGTGGCAGAGAGTTCCAGAGATTCACCACTCTCTGTGTGAAAAATGTTTTTCTCATCTCGGTCCTAAAGGATTTCCCTTCTATCCTTAAGCTGTGACCCCTTGTCCTGGACTTCACAAACATCGGGAACAATCTTCCTGCATCTAGCCTGTCCAACCGCTTAACAATTTTGTAGGTTTCTATAAGATCCCCCCACAATCTCCTAAATTCTAGCCGAGTCTATCCAGTCTTTCTTCATATGAAAGTCCTGACATCCCAGTAATCAGTCTGGTGAACCTTCTCTGCACTCCCTCTATGGCAATAATGTCCTTCCTCAGATTTGGAGACCAAAACTGTATGCAATACTCCAGGTGTGGTCTCACCAACACCCTGTACAACTGCAGTAGAACCTCCCTGCTCCTATACTCAAATCCTTTTGCTATGAATGCTAACATACCATTCGCTTTCTTCACTGCCTGCTGCACCTGCATGCCTACTTTTAATGACTGGTGTACCATGACACCCAGGTCTCGTTGCATCTCCCCTTTTCCTAATCGGCCACCATTTAGATAATAGTCTACTTTCCTGTTTTTGCCACCAAAGTGGATAACCTCACATTTATCCACATTATACTGCATCTGCCATGCATTTGCCCACTAACCCAGCCTATCCAAGTCACCTTGCAGCCTCCTAGCATCCTCCTCACAGCTAACACTGCCCCCCAGCTTCGTGTCATCCGCAAACTTGGAGATGTTGCATTCAATTCCCTCGTCCAAATCATTAATATATATTGTAAATAGCTGGGGTCCCAGCACTGAGCCTTGCGGTACCCCACTAGTCACTGCCTGCCATTCTGAAAAGGACCCATTTACTCCCACTCTTTGCTTCCTGTTTGCCAGCCAGTTCTCTATCCACATCAATACTGAACCCCCAATACCGTGTGCTTTAAGTTTGTATACTAATCTCTTATGTGGGACCTTGTCGAAAGCCTTCTGAAAGTCCAGATATAACACATCCACTGGTTCTCCCTTATCCACTCTACTCGTTACATCCTCGAAAAATTCTATAAGATTCGTCAGACATGATTTACCTTTCGTAAATCCATGCTGACTTTGTCCAATGATTTCACCACTTTCCAAATGTGCTGCTATCCCATCTTTAATAACTGACTCTAGCAGTTTCCCCACTACCGATGTTAGACTAACTGGTCTGTAATTCACTGTTTTCCCTCTCCTTCCCTTTTTAAAAAGTGGGGTTACATTAGCTACCCTCCAATCATCAGGAACTACTCCAGAATCTAAAGAGTTTTGAAAAATTATCACTAATGCATCCACTATTTCTGGAGCTACTTCCTTAAGTACTCTGGGATGCAGCCTATCTGGCTCTGGGGATTTATCGGCCTTTAATCCATTCAATTTACCTAACACCACTTCCCGGCTAACCTGGATTTCACTCAGTTCCTCTATCTCATTTGACCCGCGGTCCCCTGCTATTTCCGGCAGTTTATTTATGTCTTTCTTAGTGAAGACGGAACCAAAGTAGTTATTTAATTGGTCCGCCATGTCCTTGTTCCCCATGATCAATTCACCTGTTTCTGACTGCAAGGGACCTACATTTGTTTTAACTAATCTCTTTCTCTTCACATATCTATAAAAACATTTGCAGTCAGTTTTTATGTTCCATGCCAGTTTTCTTTCATAATCTATTTTCCCTTTCCTAATTAAGCCCTTTGTCCTCCTCTGCTGGTCTCTGAATTTCTCCCAGTCCTCTGGTAGGCTGTTTATTCTGGCTAATTTGTACACTTCATCTTTTGCTTTGATACGATCCCTGATTTCCCTAGTTATCCACGGATGCACTACCTTCCCTGGTTTATTCTTTTGCCAAACTGGGATGAACAATTGTTGTAGTTCATCCATGCAGTTTGGGACAAAAACCCATCCATGTTTGGGACAAAGACCCATCATTTATTTATTTGCCTCTGTACTCCACAATTTGATATTTGTAATAGACAAAATCACATGTGGTTAAAGTGTACATTGTTAGATTTTAATAAAGGTCATTTTTATACATTTTGGTTTCAACATGTAAAAATTACAGCTGTGTTTAAACATAGTCCCCCCTCCATTTTGGAGCACCATGTTTGGGACACATGGCTTAACGGGCGTTTGTAATTGCTCAGGTGTGCTTAATTGCCTCCTTAATGCAGGTATAAGAGAACTCTCAGCACCTAGTGTTTCCTCCAGTTTTTCCATCACCTTTGGAAACTTTTATTGCTGTTTATCAACACGAGGACCAAAATAGCACCAATGAAAGTCAAAGAAGCCATTATGAGGCTTCAAGTAGCGAGAGAAGTGGTGCAAGCCAAGGTCCTTCCCCAATAACTGAAATCTGTAATAACAAGGTCCATTAAAACAAGGGTTTACTGTAATTTGGTTTACCTGTCCCACATGCACCTTTAATATCCACATTTATACTATGTCCTATATCAACATTACTATTCAGAAAGCTTGCATCGATATTGAAGAGAAAGTTGCAACAGTTCTCAGGTACAGATCCCTGCTCATAATCCAAACTGATCATGAGTTTGAAATGAAGGAAATCATAGTGTAGCAGATGATCACAGAGTTTTCCTTCCATGTCCTTCAAAGATGTTGCCTGGCCCACTGTTCCTCCAGCACTTTGTGTTCAATATAAGATTCCATAAGATTCCAGCATCTTTAATTCCTTGTGTGTACGTACACCTTGTCCTTTACTTTGACCTGTTTTCTGTTCGGCATCGTTCCTGTTGCCTATTCATTCCATACAGAAGCCAGATTTCTACATTACACATGCCTCTATTTCACTCCTTCCTAACTTTCCTCTCAGATTCTAATCCTTTTGTCATCTTAATTACTTGATCTCGCTGCACACCAGCAATTCATTTCTTGCAGGAGGATCCTCAGGTCTCCCTATATATAAACAATTAACGGTTTAGGTTTCTTTTTATAAATCTGCTTGTCATTCCTTCCCAACTGAACCGATAACCTCACATTTGTTTGCATTCTTCTTAATTTGCCATGACATTCAAGCTTAAAAATGTCCATTTCACCTCCTGTTTTGTTTCTGTTAACCAATCTTCTATCTAAACTCATATTATACGCTCAACCCCATGATTCCTTGCAGTAACATTTTATGGAGCACCTTATTGAATACATTTTGGAGATCCAAGATACCAGTTTTATGTTATATCAGGACCATCAATTTTTGGGAAGAAAACACGAGTATTGCCATTTCGAAGGAGCTCCAGAAAATCCTGCACCCACTCTTTGCTGGCCTTAGGAGGTGCAGGGCCCAATTGAGAACAATTTTGCTGAGCCCCAGGTTCCCAGCCAAGGTCTGTAGAATCATAGAAATACAAATAAAGTCTATTATAGACTTTATATCTATGGTAGAATGGAAAGTAATCAAAATGTGCGTTTAAAAAGTGCCTGCGACTTAATGGACCAAACAGATCTAAGCTACATTTTAATATAATATTGCATACTTATAAGCCTACAAGTAGCAAACAAAATGTGTACACCTCTAAAAAGTACATAGTTACAATACCACTTGTTTTAGTGACTGTGAAATGAAAAAAAAAAACAGATCCTGGAAAACCATGGCGAAAAACCAGTCCAGGCATTAAAATTTGGGCTTCAGCCCCATCCTACCCTTTGGGCTTCTACCCCATCCTAACGTGCGTGCGTGACCAATTGGTCCAATCGGCTTAAGGCCAGCCCAGCTTTCCTCCCCCCCGACACGGACACGGAGCGATCGCCGGTCCCTTTTTTTTGTTAAACATCTATTTCCTTCGGGTGTTTTTTTTTTTTTAATCTCCCCCTTACCATTTCCGTACTTTTTCGATAGTTGCCATGACCCGTTTTATGTCATCCTTCGCCCTGCTCCTGGTCTCGGCCCGCACCAATCTGCCGGACATGCTGTGTGTGTGTGTGTGTGTGTGTGTGTGTGTGTGTGTGTGTGTGTGTGTGTGTGTGTGTGTGTGTGTGTGTGTGTGTGTGTGTGTGTTTGTTTGGCGGAGTCTGAGGGGAGAAGCGCCTGCACCAAGAGTGAGCGAACGCACTGACAGACGGTCGAAAGCAACGATCATAGAGCGGAATAGGTTACATTTCGTGCCGAGACCCTTCTTCAGACTGACAGTCAGGGGGAAGGGAAACGGGAGATATAGGCATATCTTCCATTCATTTGTCCTTAGTACCTCTTGTTCCTCTTTCCTCTGACTCAGTCTGAAGAAGGGTCTCGACCCGAAATATCACCTATGCCGCTCTATGATCGTTGCTTTTGTCCGTCTGTCCGCTCGTTCGCTCGCCCTTGGATTAAGTAGCGCAGGATAAAGCTGCGAATTCACGCACAGGGTGGAAACTGGAAACTAGGGGAACGTCGTCCCCCCGCGTACCCCCCCATTTCCATCACTGATTCATAATCATGTGATCAATCAATCCTGGAGATTCACTCGTTCCTTGATCGTCATTATCAGTCTCTTGCTCATATATATTTTAAACATTTTCAGAGAACTTCACAGACCATTAACCAACTCTTCAAGTAGTCATCTTCAGATGTTGGTTAAAAATGAATAAACGATCACTCTTCTATTATGTGATTGGGGATTTAACCCTCTGACTACCAGTCCCCCTTTTATCCTGGCACTGTGTCTAAAAGGATCATCCTGTAAGTGATCTTGCCCTAATTGAGCTTAATGTGTAAACCTCTGGTTTATGCCTGTATCTCACTTTTTATAATACAAATGGTTCATTCCCATGACATCAAATCCTTGTAATTGTCTAGTTTGTTTTTTTATATGGCTCTGCATCCTAACCCAATTATTCCTACATCGTCATTTTTCATCAGCGTTCAGCAGGCAAGAGGTCCACGTTTACCAGCAAGCTGACAACGTTTCACCTTACTAAAATTTCACACTGTGGAAAAAACAAATAACGAAAATGAATTCCTTCGGTCAATCTTGTTTGTGAACGGAAAACACATTGTCCCTTCCACGTTCAGCTCGCCATTTATAAAAGTTAAGTTTAATTAAATAAATGATGAGATTATTTTAATACTCTCTTAATTTCCTTAGAATAAATGTTAAACTGATTTTGTATGCTTTGTTGACATTAACCAAGCAGTCACAATGCAAAATGGTGGGTATGGAGATCTGGCAATTAAAAGATCATTGAGGGTAAAATAGTCTGCACCTGCAATTTCTCAGCATATCCAGTCACACTTTAGACTGAGTTAACAATTCCATATCTTCCTACAGAATGCAGGGTTACAATTTACTCTCTTTCCCAAGCCAATGCTTACCATTCTCAGCAAGTGATTGCGACAGGTTTATTCTATCAACAAGTTACCAGCATCATAAATCACACCTTTATAGGCTTCCCTGGAGCTGGCATTTCAATCTGCCTTCGAATTGATCTATCTTTCTAGCTTAGTCTAAAATGGGATCAGTGAGCTTTGTAAAAGAGTAGCCTTAAGGAAAAGTTTGAAGAGTATATTCCGGATGGTTTTTATAGCAATATGTCCAGGAACTAACAAGAACCATGCTCCTTGATAATGTCTCATGAGAATTAAGTTATTATCTCTGCAAAAGAACAATCATATAACAGTGCATAGTTGAATTTCAAATGCAGTTTACAAATGAGAAATTTGTGTCTGAAGTTAATACCGAAGTATTACTGAACTGTACTGAGAAAAATTCTTTAATGGATAAAGTGATAAATCAGAATTGGCAGATATTTAAGAAAATATTTTATAAATGTCCGCAGTTATATTTCAGTAAGAAAGTAAAATATTGTAGAGGCAGCCATGCTTAACCAAATAAGCTAAAGATTGCATCAAAATACATAATGTAAAGATATTCCTAAAATGTATAATTTTGCTAAAACAGTCGTTGCTGGTAGATTGGAAGATTTTTAGAAAAAATATATAAATAGGGAGAAGATGCTGCATTAAACAGAGATTATGAGCTTCTGGAGATATAAAGAAAACATAGGTCCCTCTGAGTTAATTAATAAGCAGAAAAAGAAAAGTGCCGGAGTTTATGGATACATAGGATTGTTTTTTTGAGGATGTGACCAAAAATGTCAATGAAGGCAGAGCTGTAAACAGTGCATACTTGGATTTCAGTAAGGCATTCAACAATGTTCCGCATGGCAGGCTGCTCTGGAAGGTTAAATCCCATGGGATTTAAGGAAAGAGCTGAATGGATGGAAAATTGGCTGCACGGTAGGAGGCAGAGGGTGATGATGGAAGGTGCCTTTTGGACTGAAGGCCTGTAATTGGTGGTGTGTGTCAGGGATCGGTGCTGGGGCCCATTGCTGTTTGTCATCTATAACAATAATTTGGAAGAATGTACATCGCATAGTTAGCAAATGTCACAAACGTGAATGGTATTGTAGAAAGTGAAGATAGTGGTAAAAAATTGCAGCTGGATCTTGATCAGTTGGACAGGTGGGCTGAGGAATGGTTGATGGAATTTAATTCACAGAAATGTGAGGTATTGCATTTTGGGAGCACTGACATGAGCATAAGCTACACAGAGAACAGTGGGGCTCTGAGGAGCGTTGTGGAGCAGGGGGATCTAGTACAGGTGATATAATTAGTTGAAAGTGGCATCACATAGAGTGGTCAAAACGGCTTTTGGCACATTGGCCTTCATCAGTGAGCATTGAGTATAAACTACGGGAGGTCATGTTGCAATTGTATAGAACGTTGATGAGGCCGCATTTAGAGTATTACATTAGTTTTGGGCACCATGATACAGGAATATATATTATCAAGCTGGAAAGGGTGCAGAGAAGATTTATGTGGATGTTGCTAGGACTCGAGGGCCTGAGCTATATAGAGAGTTTGAGTGGCCTAGGGCTCTATTATTTGGAGCATAGGAGGATGAGAGGTATTCTTGTAGAGGTGTATAAAATCATGAGAGGAACAGTTCGGGTAGATGCACAGAGTCTCTTGCCCAGAGTAGGGGAATCAAGACCAGAGGACATAGATTTAAGGTGAGGGGGGAAAGATTTAATGGGAACCTGAGGAGTAACTTGTTCACACAAAGGGTGGTAGATGTACGGAATGAACTGCTGGAGGATGTGGTTGAGCCAGGTACTATCGTAATGTTTAATGACAGGTACATGGATAGGACCAGTTTAGAAGAATATGGGCCAAACGCAGGCAGGTGTGAATACTGTAAGTAAGTTTTATTTATATAGCACGTTTTAAGTCAACTCGCATTGACACCAAAGTGCTTTAAATAAATTAAATAATAAGTTTCCATACAAACCATAGAAAAAGGTTAAAAAAATGAATAAAATGGACATAACACATTATAGAGTTCAACACAAACGTCCCCCCACAGCAGAATCAAAACATTTCCACTGTGGGGAAAGGCACCAGAAAATTAAGTCCTCTTCCTCTGTGAAACACCCGAGGTCGGGGCCCATTTGTGGCCTTGCAGCCAGTCCGATGATTTTCAGGGCCCTCTTGCCGTGAAGATGGAACTTCGGCGTCGGGTGAAACATTCCTCAGCGGCTTGGAAAGGTCTGGAGTGGTTGCTTCCTCCCCGGAGACCGGGGCACTCGTAGTCCTCAGGCCGCGCCGGTTGGAGCTCCGACCCTGGCGAACTCGATCCCTGGCTCTGCGGCTCTCCAAATCCAGCCGCACCATTTTCGATGGTAGGCCGCGAGGACGGGGCGAAGAAGCAGCTTGGAGGGATGCTGCCTCTCCGACCAGGTAGGTGACTAAGGAATAAAGTTTCCCCCTTCCCCACCCCCACCCCCCACATAGAAGACCTCCACTAACATTTTTTAACAGGACTTAAAATAAAATAAAATTAAAAAAAGGTGTAGAGACGGACTGCGGGCAGGCTGCCATACACAGACGGCGCCCACTCCTGCACATCCGCCATCTTGGATGGGACATGTTGGCTGGTGTGGGCAAGTTGGACCGAAGAACCTGTTTCTACGCTGTAAGGCGCATGACTATGTGGGAGATGCCCCTGTAATAAAGAAGTGATGAAGAGGGAGGGAGAAACTTAAAACAATATCTATCACCAGAAAAACAAGTAATCAGAAAGGAATATTAGAAAGGGCTATAGAATATAAACAAAGGGAAACATGTTGCAGCTTGTTATAGTACTGTGTACATTTTTGTCTCCTTTGGAGGCAGTGTAGAGAAGGTTCACCAGATTGATTTCTAAGAAAAAAGCGATGACATATGAAGAGAATTGAGCAGGCTGGTCCTACTCAACTTAATAATTAGAGGCAATATTGAAACGCTATGAGATTCGGAGGGGAATAATAGGGTGGATACTGAGAAGATATTCCCTTCATGAGCATGGTTTCAGAATAAATTGATGGTTATTTAAAATAGAGCCATTTCTTCAAAGATAGACACAAAATGCTGGAGTAACTCAGGGGGACAGGCAGCATATCAGGATAGAAGGGATGGGTGATGGATCATGACCCTTTGGAATCCTTTCCCCGAAACAACTATGAAGATGGAAGATGACAATTTTACAACCTGAGTTAATTTATACATTTCAGATTCAGATTCAATTTTATTGTCATTGCACTTTTCAGTGCAACAAAATGGTTTAGCTTGCAGTCATAACATAGAATAAATAACAAAACACACACTCAACACAGTTTAACATCCATCACAGTGAGTCCACCAGGCACCTCCTCACTGTGATGGAAGGCAAAAAGTCTCAGTCATTGTCTCTTCCCTCCTTGCTCTCCCTCTGCGCTGAGGTGATCCAGGCCTCCGATGTCGTGACCCCGCCGAGTGATGGTAAGCAAATCCCGCGGCTGAATCCGAACTCCGCGAACGGGCCGGTTCAAACTCCGCGGCCCGGGGCGGTCGAAGCTGCTGCCCTCCAGTCCAGCGGACGCAGCTGTTGTTGCGGGAGCTCCAGAAAAACAGGTCACCAACCTGTGACCTGCGAGTTCCCGACGATGTCGTCCACTGGCCCGCGACCGAGCCTCCGAAGTCGGGTCGGAAGTCGGGTCGCAACACCACCACAGCCCCGAAGTCGGGTCGGAATGCCACCACAGCCCCGAAGTCGGCCAGCCTTGCGTTGGTAAGTCCTGGCTGGCTCTGCCTCCGGAGACTCGAGGTCGTTCCCAGTTGGAGGCCGCCAGCTCCGCGATAGGCCTCAGCGCAGACGGAGACGGAGACGGGGGATACGGCAAGAAAGGTCGCATCCCCCCTGAAGGAAGTCAAAAAACATGTTTCTCCCACCCCCCCACACATACACAACTAAATAAAACAAAATAAACTGTAACAAACGAGACAAAAGAAAGCAAAAAAAGAAAAGACAAACGGACTGCAGGCGAGCCGCAGCTGCAAGGCAGCGCCGCCACTTCCGGAACTTCCCCTCAAAAGGAATCAGGGAGCATGAAAATGTAGTGTTGAGGCCACAATCTGAATGAATGGTGGAGCTCACTGAAGAGACCAATTGGCTCACTAGTTTTCCTGTCTTTCTTGCTCTTACATTCTTCCAAGCAAAAACTGTGGATTAACAAAATAAATGGGAATTAAGTTAATTCCCTAATCGTAATCCCTAATCCCTAATCCAACTAATCGTAAAAGAATGCCAACATCTATCTTTACTAACAAAGTTGTCAAAACATTTTACCAACTGTATTAAATAATTATCATAGGTTGCAATTAATAATTTCACAAATTCCAATTTAAATCTGCAAGATTAATTGGCCTCACAGTCGAACAGTCTGAATGCTGAGAGCCAACAACAAAATCTAGGCTAGACACAAAATGCTGTAGTAACTCAGCGGGACAGGCAGCATCTCTGGAGAGGAGGAATGGGTGACGTTTTGGGTCGAGACCCTTCTTCAGGCTGATGTCAGGGGAGTGAGCGGTACAGAGATAAAAATCGAAGGGCCGAATCGAAGGGCTGAATCGCCGAATCCTGCACCTATTGTCTATTGTCCTGCTCATAGACGTATGGTATTTCAGAGAAAATTATCAGGGCTCTCACTTAACTTTTTTTCTCTGTTTCCAGCCAGGCAACCTAGCCAGTTTTTTAGGTTGCCAAATGACAGTTTAGGTGGTCATTTAAGCTGGCTTGCATGACGCGTGCAATAATGTGCTTCGACGATGTGCGTAGTTACCAATCGGAATTATGCTCAATGAAGCATTCACATGTTATTTCTGCTTCAAATAAAGTCACAAACTAAACATATTCACCAATCAAGACGTGATATATACCACAATGACATGCAGCAAAATTCCAATACAGTATATACAGTATTTCAACTCTTTTTACACGTTGCAATGAATGCAATTTCTATTCTTTCTTTCCACTTCCAAACAATAATGTGGTTGGATTATTCAGCGTATAATCAACCTTGGTGAGACCAAGCACAGGCTTGGCGATCGCTTCGCACAACACCTCCACTCAGTTCGCAATAATCAACCAGATCTCCCGGGGCTCAGCACTTCAACTCCCCCTCTCATTCCGAATCCGACCTTTCTGTCCTGGGCTTCCTCCATGGCCAGAGTGAGGGCCACCGCAAATTGGAGGAACACATCTCATATTTCGCTTGGGTAGTTTACACCCCAGCGGTATGAACATTGGTTTCTCCAATTTCAGGTAGTCCCTGCTTTCTCCTCCCCTTCCCAGCTCTCCCTCAGCCTACTGTCTCCGCCTCTTCCTTTCTTCTTCCCACCCCGCCGCCCCCCCCTCCCATCAATCTGAAGAAGGGTCTCGACCCGAAACGTCGCCTATTTTCTTCGCTCCATAGATGCTGCCTCACCCGCTGAGTTTCTCCAGCATTTTTGTCTACCCATTCACATAAGTTCTGATCCCACTTTCCTCACCCACTCCCTACACATTAGGGGCAATTTTACAGATATAAATTAACCTACAACCGACGCTGGGCTGCTCGACGCTGGGGTGCTCGATGCTGGGCTGCTCGACACTGGGCTGCTCGGAGCTGGGCTGCTTCGGGTCCCTCCGAAAATTGTGTCCGGTTGGAAACCTCTGCCAGCCATCCTCAGCTCCAGTAAAGACGTGATGGCACAGGAAGGGGCGGACCTTCCAGATGAGTGACAGGGGAAGAGACTTATCCGCACAGCGCTGAACGGCAGAAGAGATCGATCTGCGCACGCGTGGTTTTTAAGATTTTTTTTTTTAAACCTCGCTAACTTTACGACATTCAATCGATCGGAACGAAACTTGGTGCAAGCGCAGCATAGGAGAACAGTGAGTGAACTGGTGAAAAATCGTTGCGCTATCACAAACCGATTTTGGCAAATAGAAAGAAAGCACCGGAAGATAACAAGATAACAAGATTTTTAGTTATGTATAGATAGATTAATAGTCTCATCTTGTTTGTCTGTCTGTGAGATCAAGGAACTATGCCAAAACGGTACACAATAGTACAAAAATGTTTGCAGAATCTTACTCAGCTTTTTCCCGTGGTTGTTCGTATCAAATTTCTTCACATTTGATGTTATATTTTACAAGAGATTTTACATTTTTAAACTTATAAACTCAAGATTTGGGAATAAAGGGGGCACCTACAAAACGATACACGGTAGTTTTTTTGCATCACCTTACGCACCTTTGTCCCGTGGTCGTTCCTGTCAAGTTTCCTTCAGATTTGATGTTATATTTCACGTTAGTGATATTTAAACGTTTCAAAAAGACAAGTTCTCAGAATAAGTTACTGTGCTATGAGAGGTTTCTGACAGTTGCAGGGATGACGTCACAATGGCAATGGAATAAAACACTCCTGACTTACGTCGCTAATGTGTGGGATAGAACTAATGTATGGGTGACCGGTGGTCTGAGTGGACTCGGTGGGCCGAAGGGCCTGTTTCCGCGCTGTATCTTTAAATTAATCTAAAAACACTAAAACCAGAGGGCGTCTAAAGAAGGGTCTCTACCCGAAACGTCACCCAATTTCTTCTATCCAGAGATGCTGGCTGCTCCATGGAGTTCCCCCACATAATTAAAGCATGGAATAGTCTTCACCCTACCATAGTTACCCAACCAGACGCAACTAAATTTAAGGTAGGTCTTTTTTCCCCAAGAACCCTTTTTTGCTTAAGTCCACCCTCCACCACCTCCATTTTAAATTCCATTTGGAATATTTTTGGAGGACCCGGAAACCAAGAAGCAAGAGTTACTCCAGGGAGTTACTCCATCTCCAGGGAGTGATTCTGCGTTGGGTTTCAGCGTTCGCGGCGAGGCGGCGACCGGACAGCAATGGCGGCCAGATCTCCCACAATGCAAAGGGAGGGAGAAAGTGCCCGCACCGAGCAGTGGCCGTGGCAGTGCGCATATGCAAGGCGGCCGACCGTGCCGGCGAATGAGGAGCAGCCGGAGAGCGGAGGCCCGGCGGCCCGGATACGGATGGCGGGTGGAGAGGGAGAATGACAGAGAGATAGAGATAGAGAAGGGGGCCAAGCCGGGCAAAATGACACGGCTTTTAGGTTGCCCAACGGGATTTTAGGTGTCCATTGGCCATTGGCAATCGGGCAACTGTTAATTTTGAGCCCTGCATAAATCTTGCTGGAAAGTCAGAGATCAAATTTTCCAGAGTATTACAACAGAGTATTAGATGGACTCTCTCTAACTTCCACAGGTGCACAGTAGAGAGCATGCTGACCGGTTGCATCGTGGCTTGGTTCAGCAACTTGAGCGCCCTGGAGAGGAAGAGACTACAAAAAGTAATAAACACTGCCCAGTCCATCATCGGCTCTGACCTTCCTTCCATCGAGGGGATTTATCTCAGTCGCTGCCTCAAAAAGGCTGGCAGTATCATCAAAGACCCACGCCATCCTGGCCACACACTCATCTCCCTGCTACCTTCAGGTAGAAGGTACAGGAGCCTGAAGACTGCAACGACCGGGGTCAGGAATAGCTAGTTCCCCACAGCCATCAGGCTATTAAACCCTGCTCGGACAAAGCTCTGAACATTAATAACCCATTATCTGTTATTTGCACTTTATCAGTTTATTTATTCATGTGTTTTGTAGTCAATGCCTACTATGTTCTGTTGTGCTGAAGCAAAGCAAGAATTTCATTGTCCTATCAGGTACACATGACAATAAACTCACTTGACTTGACTTGACATCCAGCAGTTAGTATAATTTTCTTCAACTCTGTTTTGGGCTTATGTTCAACTGCGCGGTTGTGAGAAGAAATTTTAACGATAAAATCATGAAAATACAACTCATGAATTGTATTTAAAATATCAAGAGAAATTGTACAACTTGTGGGGAAAAAAATAGACATTTAATAGCAATTGCATTTTCATGGAATATCCTAAATGACAGAAGCAAGACTGCTTAAGGAATGCATAATTCTACACTTACAATTAATTTTCAACAATCAGACGACTAACATGGTAAATAATCAGGTGTAAACAGATGTTGGCTCACTGGCCTGTAGTTCCCAGGCTTTTCCCTGCAGCCGTTCTGACATAGCACAACCTTTGTCACCCTCCAGTCTTCCGGCACCTCACCTCATGGTCAAAGCTGTTCTGGAAGTACTACTGCCAGCCACTTACAATCAGAGAGTCTTTCTGCTTACATAGAGCAAAGACTCAGATCAGCAAAAAAACTAGCCTGCCAGTAGACAGCTACAGTCTGAAGGCTCATGGAAGAAACAGCATATTCAAAAAATGTTACATCTTGTGGGTTAAAATAATTTGATACTGTAAAATTACAATAGTCTGGGATGTGATCCTTTGGAAAGGCATCGCCATAAGGGCCTGTTTCCCTGTTTTATCTCTAAAACAAAAATCCTGATGGTTCGGCATCTGGCTCACTCATTAGTCTGGAACATGACGCAGTGATCTACAGTTTAGCAGTTTAAGTTTCAGTTTTAACGGGTCAACGGTACAATGAAATGTGTTTGTCAAGACAACTGGTCACCTCTGTTGGAGACTGTGTGGGAGTACGGAGGCAGACCACTCGCATATTTTCTGGAACTGTGTAAAGATAAGGCCATACTGGGAAAATGTTAATGCCGCTGTAAAAAATATCTTGGGTTATAAAATCCCAAATACCTGCCCTGTGATGCATCTGGGGCGTATTAAAGATATTGTAAAAATAGAAGATACATATTTGATTAAAGTTTTACTTGCAGCAAGTAAGAAGGCCATTACCAGGCAGTGGCTTAATGAAAAAAATCCAAAACAGGAACAGTGGTTAGAAATTGTACGAGACATCTTTAATATGGAGAAATTGACATATTCCTTGAGAGTCAAGGAGAATTCATTTGAGAAGATCTGGGAAAAATGGACCGTTTATTTGAGCCATGACACCAATTAGATAAATGCCGAGCTAGATATGGGAAGATTGCGTTATATAGAACTAGATGGTATGTTTGTATGAATATTGAATTATCTCCAGATAACTAATCAATGTAATGTTTTTTCTTTTTTTAAGTTGGTAAGTGAACCGCACGGTCTATTTCCAATTTTTTTTTTTTATTCACTTCTTTTTTTCCCCCTATCTACTTATTTTTTTATTTTGATTGCTGTTTTTCTTACTTTGTTTTATTTATGGTGATGGTGTTGCACTGTTTTGTATATATCTCTTAAAAATCAATAAAAATTTAAGTGAAAAAAAAAAGACAACTGGTCACCTCAGCAATAATATAACAAGGATAAAATAAGAAAAAAATTACATTGTTAAGGTAAAAAAAGACAATAATAAGATAATCAACACAATAACAAAAAAACACACGAGTTAACAAAAAGCTAGTGAGCAGATATACGATGTGAAATGTGTTTATGAGTTCAGAAGCCTGATGGTAAAAACTGTTCTTAATCTGGTGGTGCGTGTAGCCATGCTCATGTATGGTCTGCCTGATGGTAACAAGAACAGTCTGCGTGCTGGGTGGCTGTGGTCCTTGATGATGCTGTGTGCCTTCTGCTGTCCTGAATGGCCGGGAGACAGTTGCCAGTGATGTGCTGTGCCGCCTTCACCACTCTCTGTAGTGATTTGTGGCTGTGGGCAGAACAGTTCCCGTACCAGACTGTGATGCAGCCCGTCAGCAGGCTCTCGATGGTGCAACTGTAGAAGTTTGTGAGGATGCTGGCGTTCATGCCAAACTTCCTCAGTCTTCTCAGGAAAAAGAGCCGCTGGCGGGCTTTCTTTGTTATTGTGTCTGTGTGCAGTGTCCAGGAGAGGTCCTCAGTGATGTGCACCGAGGAAATTGAAGCTGCTAACCCATTCAACCTCAGCATCACCGATGTGGATGGGGAGGTGTCCACTCCCCTGCTGTCTCCTGTAGTCCACAATCATCTCTTTAGTTTTGCTGACATTGAGAGGTTATTTCCCTGGCACCAGCTGTTTAGTGCCCTTACCTCCTCTCTGTAGGCCGACTCATTTTTGTTTGTGATGAGGCCCTGGATGGTCGGGTCGTCAGCAAACTTTTGGATGATGTTTGAGCTGTGCTTGGCATTACAGTCGTGCATGGACAGGGAGTACAGGAGAGGACTGAGCACACAGCCAGCCCTGTGGTGTGCTTGTGTTGAGGATCAGTGAGGAAGAGGTGTGGCTGCCAATTCTCATCACCTGGGGCCTGCCCGCCAGGAAGTCGACTATCCAGTCGCAGATGGAGGTCTCCAGTCCAAGATCAAGGAGCATGGAGATGAGTTTTGAGGGAATTATGTATGCTGTTGAATGCCGAGCAGTAGTCAATGAAGAGCATTCTCACATATGTATTTACTTTGTCCAGGTGGGTGAGCGCAGTGTGTGTTGCCATGGCGTAGGCAACGCCCGTGGCCCTGTTTGGTCTATACGCAAACTGAAGAGGGTCCACGGTGTCAGTAGGCTGTGGGCCGAGCATCAAATATGTGTCTAGAAATCAACTTTCCGTGTATCGGAACTACATGACATTTGGCACAGATTTAGATAAAATATAAGTGTTAGTGTGTGTGTGTGGCAGCACCCCCCCCCCCCCGGCAACTGCGCGTTGAGGGGACGAGACCGAACGGGTCCCCCTTGGTCTAGTATATTTTAAAACTTTGATGAGTCAGCCAAAATAATTCTTGGCATGGAATAGTTGAGAATAACAATATTTTTTCCCCCTTCTAACACAAACACTATATTTACTTAAAGCTCCCATTATTCTAAATAACAGCAACTTTAGCACTTTATATAGCAAAATCTATCTTTCAACTATACAAAGCTGCACTATTTTGCAGAGAAAAAGCATGTATCCTGGAAACATTCATAAACTGCCAGTCTGTTCATACACTATGTTCTACTTTGCACAGATGTATTCCTTGTCATTAAATCAGATGCATGATCAGAACAAATTGTATTCATAACTTACAAAAAAAGAGGAACATGATCCTTTTGGTAAGAAATACAATACTGCCTCCAATTTTGATAACATGCTATATAACTACTTGGAAGTGGTTCCATAACATTAACTTAATAGAAGTAAACATTAACGTGGCCTGCTATTCCCACCCAAAAATGGTATGTGCGAAAGATTATGAAACATGAATACATCACTGGGCAGGTTTAAGCTCGTGTTATTCGAGCATTCCACATTCCGCATCTATACTTATAATTTGAAGCATGCTATTGAAACAAATGGTTGGTTTGTTGTTTATTTTTACAACTTAAGTAGTTATCTTACAGCATGCAGCAAGGATAGATTTCTTTTAATTTAGATTTATATGATAGTTAAAAATACAGAAGATAATTTTATGCATATTAGAACCGAGTATCTAATGAAAAAGTTGGTCTACTCGGGGACCAAAGTAGTAGTGTATGCGGGGAGGAAGTGGATATGAACAGGCCCTGAATGAATATTTTTCATCAGTATTCATCACGAAGGACATGGATGCTGATGAGTTAACAGAGGGATATGCTGATATTCAGGAGCTCATGTATATTGGAAAGAAAGGTTAGAAATATTAGTGCACATTAGGGACTAGAGGGTCAGACAGGTTATATACCAGCATGCTAAGGGAAGCAAGGAGGGATATTATTAGGGCTCTGGTAAGATTTATGCATCTCCATTACCTATGCATCAGGTACAAGAAGATTTAAGGCTAATGTTATCCCCTTATTCAAAAAGTACATCAGGGATAAGCCAGTGAGTGAACCATTAGATTAGTGGTAGGGAAGTGGTTGGCGAAGATTTTAAGGAACAGAATTTATGGTCACTTGGAAAGACAGCGATTGATTAGAAGTCAGCATGGTTTTGTGTAGAGGCAATCATCTCACAAATATGACTGATTTCTTTTGGGGAGGTAACTATGAAAATGGATCATGTAACACACTAGGTGGTGTGGCTTAGTTTATTATTGTCACGTGTAGTGATGTACAGTTATTATTGTCACATGTACATGTACATGTATTATTGTCACATGTATAGTGAAAAGCTTTTTGTGGTGTGCTATCTAGTCAGTGAAAAGACTACACATGATTACAATCCAGTGCACGGATACAGGATAAAGGGTATAACATTTAGTGCAAAGTAATGTACGATTAAAGTTAGTTCAAACGTCTCCAATGAGGTCGATGGGATGTCAGAACCACTGTAGATGTAAAGTCACTAGATGAGTAATCATGTTTAAGAAGGAACTGCAGATGCTGGAAAATCGAAGGTAGACAAAAATGCTGGAGAAACTCAGCGGGTGAGGCAGCATCTATGGAGCAAAGGAAATAAGCCAAGTTTCGGTTCGGGACCCTTCTTCAGACTGTAGATGTGGATGTCAATGTCATTTACATAGACTTCATAAAGGCTCTTGACAGGGTCTCACATGGTAGGCTGATCCAGCAGGTTAAGGCACAAGAAATCCTAGGCATGATAGCAAACTGGATCTAAATTGAGGGTATTAAATGACTGTAGATTAGTGGTCGAAAAGGAATTACTAACGGTTGTTTTTGCCTGCAAAAAGTTCAACGATTTCATCTTTGGACGCACAGCTACAGTTGAAACCGACCACCAACCCCTTACGCAAAATTTCCTGTTACCCTGCCTTGGGTTCCCCTGCTCAACGATTATAGTCAAGGCAGACCCGTACCCCGTTGCCCTTCGCAGAACAAACGTTAATCCCACATGTCTTCGCACCTGAGGATATTCAAACCAGGTTACAACAGAAGCGTGACATTCAAAAAAAGTGGTTCGACAAGACAAGCAGGCCTCTGCCGCCATTGACCAAAGGACAGGTGGTCCGCTTACAGACTGACAAAGGCCATGAATGTGTTGGGGTGATTTCTGGTCTAGCTTCGGAGCCACGCTCGTACATTATTAGAGCCAATGGCAGCACCTACCAACGAAACAGACATCTTCTGCCTGTGAAGGAGCCAATCCCTCCTCCTTATTATCCGGATCGTACAAGTTTATTTCAATCTGCATCTGGTGACCCTCGCATGCTCTTGCCAGCACAACAATCCATGCCTGTGACAGTTCCTCTGTCTGTCCCAGTCTCCTGCTTCGACCCCAGAGGCGTTGGTCCACTCCCCCTCGGTGGCAAAATCACCAACTCTGTCCCCAGAGAAGAGGAATGGAGATGGCCTCCATCGTACACGTGTCGGTCGTGTTAGCAGGCCGGTCGTGAAGCATCCGGACTATGCTTGACTTTACATATGTCTATCATCGGTTGTGATTTTTGCTTTGCTTAGTTATGGGTATGCAGTGTTATTGATTCTTTAAGGTGGGGGGGGGGGGGGGGATGTAGATTAGTGGCTCATATTATGTCATGCTTTTGTAGTTACGCCCACTAGCTTATTAATGTCGCAGTCTACTGCACTCCGCAGTCTGAAGTGAACTCTCAAGTGAGAACTTGTAGTTGTTTATTTTAAATAAAAAGTGTATAACCTGACATGGTGTGAGGTCTTTATTATTACAAGGACTCCAAACCAACAATGATGTACTGCAGAAAGACACAAAAAGCTGGAGTAACTCAGCGGGTCGGACAGCATGAATAAAAATAAGAAACAGGTGACGTTTCGGATCAAGTTCAAGTTCACATTTATTGTCACATGCACCAATTAAGGTACAGTGATTTTTGAGTTACCATGCAGCCATACAAGTAAAAAGAACACAATACACGATAGAGTTTACATAAACATCCATCACAGTGGAATCAGCATTCCTCACTGTGATGAAAGGCGATAAAGTTCATTCAGTCTTCCTCCTTTGTTCACCCGTGGTCGGGGCCTTGAACAGCGGCCCGATGTACAAGCCCTCTCGTCGGGATGATCAAAACTCAGACATTGGGACGGATACAAACACACTCCGCGGCTTGGAGTTTCCGAATCGGCCGCTTCTTACTGGAGACTGCGGCTTCACGATGTTAAAGACCACGGGCCAGCGGTCGGAGCACATCTTCTAGCGATCCTCGGCAAAGGATCCCAGGCTCTGCAATGGTAAGTCCGTGCCGCGCCTGCTGCTGAAACTCTGGGCCAGTCTCCAGTCTGGAAAGGCCGCACCAAACCAGTTGTTAGTCCGCGAGGGGAGCGAAGATGCGACAAGGAGAAAAGTCACATCTCCATCGAGGTAAGTGACTGAAAACGATTTCCCCCTTTTCCCCCCACCACCCCCCACGTAAAACATGCCGAGAAACGTTAAATCATACATTTAGATGCACTAAAAATAAAAAAGTCGAAAGGCCAGACGGGCTGCTAACGAGGCTACCGCTCGCGGCGCCTCGAGTCCCTTCTTCAGACTGAGAAGTGTTGAGACCCTTCTTCAGACTGAGAGTCACGGAAAAGGGACTATCTCTCTGGACGGTGATATAGAGAGACAGAGAACAAATGTATAAAAGATATGCTAAAACGTAACGATAATAAAGGAGACAGGCCATTGTGGCGTAGCTGTGGTGTAGCTGAAAAAGAGTTACAGACAATGAGACTCAACAAGACGACTTTGAAGCTAATGACCTGGGTGGGGGAGAGGGTTGCAAGGGTTACTCAAAGTTAGAGAAATCAATTATCATACCGCTGGGTTGTAAGCTGCCTCAGCGAAATATGAGGTACCTCCAGTTTGCGTTTTGCCTCACTCTGACAATGGAGGAGGCCCAGGATAGAAAGGTCGGCGTGGGAATGGGAAAAATTAAAGTGTTTAGCTACTGGGAGATCAGGTAGGCCCAGGTGGACTGACCGAAGGTGTTCAGCGATGTTTGGTTTCACCGATGTATAAGAGTCCACACGAACAACAGATACAGTAGATGAGGTTGGAGGAGGTACAAGTGAAACTGCCTAACCCGAAAGGACTGTCGAGGTTCCTGGACAGAGTCGAGGGAGGAGGTATAAGGACAGGTTTTGCAACATCTGCAGTCGCAGGGGAAGGTACCTGGGGAGAGAGTGGTTTGGTTGGGAAGGGATGAGTTAATCAGGGAGTTGCAGAGGGAACAGTCTCCGCGGAAGGCAAAAAGGGGTGGAGATGGGGAGACGTGACTAGTGGTGGGATCCTGTTGGAGGTGGCGAAAATGTCAGGATTATATGTTGTATGTGACTGGTGACGGGGTGAAAGGCAAGGACTGGGGGGGGACTCTGTCCCTGTTGTGATGAGGGGGAGGGGGAGCAGGAGCAGAGCTGCGGAGTACCAAGGAGACATGAGTGAGGGACTCGTCTATGATGGAAGAGGGGAACCCACGTTCCCTGAAGAACGAGGACATCTCGGATGTCCTGGTATGGAACACCTCATCTTGAGCGCAGATATGGTGTAGACAGAGGAATTGGTAATGGGGGATGGAGTCATTGCAAGAAGCAGGGTGGGAAGTATAGTCTAGATAGTTGTGAGAATCAGTAGGTTTATAATAGATGATAGTCGATAGTCTATCTCCTGTGATGGAGATGGTGAGTTCAAGAAAGGGGAGGGAGGTGCTGTAGAGCTTGCCATTGGGAATTTGGTTGTTTGCTATATGAAATGACTTGGGAATATTAGTGGTCTGATTAGTAAGTTTGCAAACAACATAAACATTGGTGGAGTTGTATAGAGTGAAGAAGGCGGTCTCTGTTTACAGTGGGACATAGAGCAGCTGGAAGGTTGAGTGTAATGACGGGAGATGGAAAATCCAAAAAAGACAAGTATGAGATAATGCACGTTGGAAAGTCAAATTCTAGTATGACGTATAGAGTAAATGCAGGGACACTAATGGGCCTGTCCCACTTAGGCAATTTTTCAGGCGACTGTCAAGTTGCCGGTAGTTGCCTGAAAAACCAGCAACAAGAACGGCGACTGTCAGAGTGGAACACACATCGCTTCCTTCACCAGCCAGGGGACAGGGCAATCGTGGGGGGGGGGGGGGGGGGGGGGGGGGGGGGGGGTAGCGCTGTCTAAGTGAAAGTCACACGGTGCAAAGCCAAGGTGATACAGATACACACCACGATGAACAGGAAGGTTGGCGCTCTAATTAATACGGCTAAAGCAGTGTATGCACAGTCCTTTAAAAGAGGGGGGGAGAAGAAGGGGGTAGAAGGAGGGAGAAAGAGTGGAGACAACTTTTAAGAAGATACAAGACTGTTAAGCTCGGCGGGCATTTAACATGCGGTTATCCGTTGGTTGGTCTATCACATAAAATCCCAATAAAATACATTTACGTTTGTGGTTGTAACGTGACAAAATGTGGAAAAGTTCAAGGGGTATGAAAACTTTTGCAAGCCACTGTATTTTTTTATTAAACAAAAGTATGGAAGAGCAGAAAATATTTTCTGCAGATCATTGCAAGATCCTTAATCAGATTCTTAATCAGCAAATGACTGATTCTTACATTTAAACATCTGCAAAAAAAAAATTAATCCCCAAATAGCATCAAAGGAATTCCAGTGGCAGAAGGGGAAAGCTCAAATTTATTTTTGCGTTACTGAAACTTTTTGATAATAGTTGTGTTTATGTTCACACTGTCATCCAAAGTTCAATCTTAACACCAACACAACTTGTTCAACTGTTTTTTGAAATTAAGATTATGCAATATTCCACATTTAAGATAAATTCAGAGAAATGGCAAAATGTGATTTGCCATTATTTGTTACTAAACATCCCACAATTCTTACATCAAAATAGATGTATTCAACATAATTTTAAAAATTTAAATATTTCCTAAGGATTTACTTACTACATGCCATTAAGTTTATGTAATTATTGCATTATCAGCATAAAAATGAATTAATAAATGTGATGCACAACCGGAACAAACTGGTAGCTTAACCGCACAGATGTTATCTAGCCAAGAGAAAAACCATAATTACTTCTAATTATGCAAAAGCAGTATTAAAAGAAGAACCGTGGATCGTTCCACAGGAAGAAAAGGTTCAAGGAAGGACAATATTTACAATAGTTTAATTAGCTTCTTTTTTTTTTTGCCCTCTTGCCATTCAGCTAAATTCAAGCGTATTTTTAGTGTTCAAAATTGCACTTATTTTTAAGCAGCTCATGCTCTTTATTGGTTATCTGAAGTAGTATTTAAGTCCATGACAACAAACCGGTCTTTGATTGGCATTTCCTTTTGCCACAGGCAAATAGACAAAATACATGCTAAATGTGGAATTAAATTATCATATATTGTCCAAAAATCGTTTGGAAATATTTAGTTTCTGCTCAAGGAAAAATATATTAATCTGGTATCTTCTTTTGTCAAAATTAAATAAAATGATTACCAAATATTCCAATTTGCCACATCATTATCTCCAAAGCAATATCTCAGGTCAGAAGTCAGGATCGACCCTGGGTCTCTGACACTGTGAGGCAGCTGCTCTGCCACCGCGCCACTGTGCCGTCTTGCATTTTGGAAAATATACCAACAATATAAAAAGAGCAAGAAAAAAAAGTTGGGCCAAAGGAGCTGTTTCACAGATCCATACAGCACGGAAACAGACGCTTCACCCCAACTTGCTTATGCTAACCAAGCTGTTCCATCTACACTAGTTTCACCTGCCCACATTCGTCCCATATGACTCAAAATCATTCCTGTCCATGTACCAGTCCAAATGTCTTATAAATGTTGTTATTCATTTGCCTCAACTACATCCTCTAGCAGCTCATTCCACATACCCACAACCCTATGTGTAAACATTTTGTCCCTATGATTCCTATTAAGTCCTTTCCCTCTCGCCGTAACCTCGTGTCCTCTGATTATTGATTCCCCTTCTCTGGGTAAAAGGCTGTGCATCTACTCTATCTATTCCCCTCATGATCTAAGATACCTGTATAAGATCACCTCTCATTCTAACTGCCTAACCTCTCCCTGTTGTTCAGGCCTGCAAGTATGGCAACATCCTTGTAAATCTTCTCTGCACTCTTTCCAGTTTAACAACATGTTTCCTATAGCAAGCTGACCAAAATTGAACACAATATCCCAAATATTGCCTCATCAACATGTTGTACAACTGTAACATGAAATCCCAACTTCTATACTCAATATCCTGACTGATGAAGGCCAATGTGCTGAAAACCTTCTTGACCCTATCTACCTGTGCTGCCATGTTTAAGGAAATATGTACCTGCACTCCTAGATCCCTCTTCTCCATAACACTCCCAAGAGCTATAAGTGCTGAACTATTTTCTGTCTCAATAGAAATGTTGACATTATAAAATAGAAATTAAAGGATAAATATTGCCCAGGATACCAAAACTCCATTGCTCTTTAAATTATACTGTTTACCTGAGAATGCTGGTGGGCCTTGGTTTAACTAGAAAACTAAGAAGGGAAAATTGTGAGAGGTACGTTAAAAATAAAATGAGAGGGTGTGGCAGAATTAATCAGAGGTGCTACAGAAGTATGATGTACTGCAAGGTTCAAAGTCTGGTTAGAGTAAAGGCACAAAATAATAGCTATTACACTGCTGGTATGTACCATAATTTCAGAACAGGCAGCAAATTTCAGAAGTTATAATAAAGTAGTAATCAAAATAATCACAAATTACACTACAACAGACAAAAAAAGGTAAGTTATTCACCTTCGTTGTCTATGGTAGGTAGACCAATAAAGGAAGAAGCACTGCTGGAACAGCTAATGGAATAAAACAGGGCAGTTAGGCTGTGGGCCGAGGAGCTTTATTCCAGTGTTTCGTGACCCAAGTCACAGAACTACATGAAATGTTCACATATTGTGTAAAAAAATTATATAAATCACCCCTGAAACTCGTCATGAACAAGACTTGCACATTTTTATTAAATTAGAGAAAAAACGGAAACATTTCGGGTATTTTTAGTCCAATCAAAGCACGTTTAACATTGAGTTGTATGCCAGTTGGCCAATCATGCGCTTTGTTTCAGGCTAGCACACATAATAGCTGAGAGGGCTTTTGCCTGTTGCCTGTTTTACTGGAGATTCCGATGAAGGTTCTTTGTCGTGGAAACTTGCAGCAGGGTAATTGAATTTAGTGAGAAAAGCATTAAGAAGTCTGAAAAATGTGCAGCTAAGTGGATAGAAGTGGAAGAAAGTCTTGAAAGCAAAGTCCCTGCTGAGATGCTGCAACAGGTCGGACCCAGCAAGTTGTGAAACTTTGTGAATCAACTCAAACTGAAAGGTAAGATCTAAAGTCTGAATTTATGAAAATTAATCTGTATGGACTTTAATTAATTTAATTGCACCCTTTATAATGTGAAAAAATGAGATTTGGAGGCTGTACATTCACTCATTCACTCATTCACCCACTCACTCATTCATTCCTTCATTCATCCACTCACTCATTCATTCCTTCATTCATTCTCTCACTCACTCACTCATTCATTCATTCATTCACTCATTCACTCACTCATTCACTCACATTCATTCATTCACTCATTCACTTATTCATTCATTCATGAAGTTGAGGGCCTAAACTATATGTATCAATAACAAGGTAAATTAAACATTTTCACTAATGCCAGCTTGTTGTCGAGTAATAAGTCTTAATCATCTAATCTCGGAGCTGCCTGCGATAACTTACCGGGAAAAGGTGCTCCGATCGCGGGGCCTATGTATTTAACATAGTGAAGCCGCGGACTCAATTAAAAAGCGGCCGATTCGCAAACGCTGGCGGGGGGGGGGGTGTATATAGTGCCGTCCGTAGCGGCCGTTTCCAGGAAAACGGAGGAATATATCTATCTGGAATATATATAGGTATAATAATATATATTATATATTCCAGATAGATATTCCAATATATATTATATATTCCAGATAGTAATATAGGTATAATAATATAATTATTATGACAGAGTGTCATAATATATTGTATTATATATATAATAATATATTATATTATTATTATATATATATTATATTATTATACCTATATTACTATCTGGAATATATATAGGTATAATAATATATAATATAATATTATTATACCTAAATATAATTTATTATACCTATATTACTATCTGGAATATATATAATATATTATATTATTATACCTATATTACTATCTGGAATATATATAGGTATAATGATATATAGTTTAAATGGACTGCAACACGGAAATAGGCTGCCCATCGTGTAATATGGGCATTGGCCACTAGATGGCGCTTACTTTCCCGATCTCATTTTCTAATTAGTTTAATTAATTAATGTGCAACTTTCGGCAATGACGAGTTATGACTTCCTTCTCAATTATATTTCATCTAAATCTGTGGAAAATTTCATGTAGTTTGGTGACTTGGGTCACGAAAACTGATTTCTAGACACATTTTTGATGCTCGGCCCACAGCCTAAGTGCAATGGGAAGGCAACTGTATAGTTGCCATTGCAACTGAATAAATGCCTGAAACTTCAGAGTGTCATAAAAAGATATTATCCTTGCTTGCCATTATTGCTCAACATCAACAGGCAACATCAATATCACCTTTTAAAGCCACAATATTCTTGCTATATACAGCATTAAAGATATTACACCTCACTATACAATGTATACGTTTTTTTTAAATTCAGTAACTCAATTACAACCTGAACAACCTTCTAGCCTTGAAATTCTCTTTATCGAGTATTTTACATCTCATCATATGTGGAGATGGTAGAGCTGAGATATAGTATATAGAGTATTAAAGATGAAGAAAAACTCACAAGAAACTTTTTCAAAAAATTGGTTAGGCTGCAAATGAGTACTACTTTAGTTCAAAAAACTGAAAATAGCAAGGATGTCAACACCCAATAGCCATCACACCACAGGGTTAGGGGAAAGAGATGGATTGCAATACTAAACTAAACAACTCAAACTGCCTTAATTGGCACACTGGGCTAAACAACACACTTGTGGCACAAAACCACAAGCTTCAATTACAGGGGTAAGAATGCTACCACTGAACGACTAACGATCTCAAATGTAAAATATTGTTTTATTAAATATATTATAGAATACTGTAAATAATGCATTTGCACATTCATCAACCGTAACCAAGCTGTTTTTCATTTACTTCCACAAAAAGATTTTCCATCTCTGTTCTGAAAACTTTTTTTATTAGTAAAATTCTCACATCTGAATAACAATTATGCAATTTCAAACACAAATCCACAATTCACATATATCAGTGTTAACTGCAGTAATTAAAATTGAATAATGTATTTTAGGAGGCATCATGGTTCAAATTAAGCATTAGAAGGTCATATGCATATTTCATATGATCATTAAATGGCAATATTGAAAATACCATGTGAGTCCACTACCAGCAAACACCATCATTGTTGTTCAAAATTTGCCAGCTTTATTTGACAAAACTTTACACTTCAATAAGAATCATTGATTGTGAAATAATCAGAATATAAAATAGCAAATAAATTAATGAGAAAAGTACAAATGGATAGTAATCTTGTTAGAATCTTGTTAAGCAAATAATGGAAAAGGTTCAGGTAAAGCATAACTGCCTATGGATAGAGTTAATTTTCTTCTTTTTATTGTAACTGGATTGAGTTAATTTTGTTGTGCTTATTCAACCTATATTAATCCAAGTTTTTTGCCTCTTACTTTGCCTCTTACTTCTCCTTATTCCATAACCTTTCACACCTGCAGCATGTTTACCCAAGAATATGTTCCAATTAATATTGCCAATACCTTCAGCATCCACAAAGTTCAAGATACATCTATTCTTATGACTCAATCTCTAGTCTCACCATGTTTGACCACCTAATTTCTTGAAAACTACGTATTCAAGGTGATATGTCATAGTAAATAAATGACTCCAAATGACAACTGACTGAAATTTACCTTTTCCGAAGTGTCCTGGTTACCAGTTAATTACAGTTCTGGGAAGAACTACATTGGAAGATGTATTTACAAAAATGCATGAGTGAAATATCATGCTGATGAACGACACCAAATCTCCTCTCCAGTTTCCAACATCATAATTCCCCAACCTTACTATTTCTACCTGTGCTTGTGCCACTGAAATCATCTCTTCATACTTTGACTCTATCTTGTCTCCCCTTGTCCATGCCTCTCCCACCCACATACCTATATCCGGGACTCTCACTTTAGCAACTTCCAATTCCTTGGCCCCTACCGCCTCTTCTCCACCATGGACATTTCGTCATGGACATTTCCATTCAGGGCCTCAGAGCCCTCCATTATGTCCTTTCACTGTGACAATAGTAAACCAATACCAATACACCAGAGACCAACCAGTTCACCAACTAATGCTCGCCTCCACCTGGCGGAACGCACAAACGTTCACCCCACCAACCTCCGCAACTAATATATCATTCTCCGGCATATCGGTTAGCTTCAACATGATCCCACCACTAGTCATCAAACCCCATCCACCTCTTTCTGCTTTCCAAAGACCATGCTCTCCATGTCGCCCTACTGCTCATCTCTCCACACCCAAATAATGCCCCTCCCCAGGCACTTTCCTCAGCAAGTGTACGAGGTGCAATACCTGTGACTGAAACTCCTCCGTCACCTCCATTCAGGAACATAAACAGCCCTTCCAAGTAAGACAAGGGTTTGGATGTATCTCCACCAATCTTGTCTATTGCATTAGGGGATCTCAATCTGGCCTCCTCTACTTTAGTGACACCAAGCATAAATGAGGCAACCATTTTGCTGGCCACCAGGCCCAGATGAAGCTCCTGATTGCCAGCCACTTTAATTCCTCTTCCAATTCCAACCTGTTTGTTCTCAGCCTCCTTCATTACTAGAGCATGGCCACATGCAAACCATAAGAACTGCATTTCATATTCTGTTTTGGTAGTCTCCAACCCAACAGCATAAATATCAGTCTGAAGAAGGGTCTCAACCCGAAACGTCACCCATTCCTTCTTTCCAGAGATGCTGCCTGTCCCGAGATGCTGAGTTACCAGCATTTTGTGTCTACCAGCATAAATATCTAATTTTCCAACTTTAGGTAAACCATCCTCTCTCTCTCTTTCTCATTTACCAGGTCCACTCACGGACAACTTTACTTTCACTCCCCCAGCCCCTCCCCCATCTCCATCATCCATTTTGTTTCCCTCCTTCACGTGCTGCTTGTGATCCCTACCTCCTCTGGGGCCTCTATTTCTTCCACAGCTCCCGACCTTGCCCATCTAGCCAACATCTATTTCTCTGACTACATTTCACTCCTCACCTTCCTTTCTTTTCAAATTCCACTACCTTCACCCCTTTGTCTCTTCTTGTTTCCTCCAACCTTTGTAACCATCTCAACCATTCCCTGTCCCCTTTGACTCACCTGTCAATCAATCCTTCCCTAACTGGATCCATCCATCACCTGCTAGCTCGTGCCCACCTTTTCCCATTATCACTTTCTAATTATCTCCCTCTACTCCAGACACAAAGAAGAATCCTGACCCGACACGATGATGTCTGAACCATTAATTCCTCTAGCAGTTTGTTTTGGTTTGAAAAATGCTTATTTTATTAAGGTGGAAAACACAACAAAACAATAATAATGTTACACCAACTAGTTATTTTAATTTGAATCCATTTGAAAATATTTTTGTGTTCCTTAGCAGGACTCTTATTTATCAACACATGTCTCTTGTAGTCATGCAGCACCAACCATGCCTACCAAGACAGCCAAAAAAGCTACTTCCATTTGCCCAGAAAGATATTGTTTCTCCATTCTCTCATCATAACTGAACTCTTTATTCCTTCCAACATCCTGATGAATCCCCCCTGCACCCTCTCCAGTGCTATTCGTTCCTTCTATATCTTGGTGACCAATAGTGCATGCAGTACTTTAGCTGAGATCTGACCAAGATTCTATAAAGTTGGAGCCCAGTCTCCCTATATCTGTATTTAATGTCACTATCCCATTTGCCTTCCAACCACATTGTCTTCATGTATTATCTTGTGCGATATATGACTATGGACTGTTCTGGTTGCACTGCAGACTTCAGAGATTTTCGCACTAGTATTGTGGTGACAAATGTATTGATTTTTTGCTTATTATCTATTATTTATAAAGTGTATTATGTTTGCAGGCCTGTTATGATACTGCAAGTAAGAATTTAATTGCACCATTACCGGTAAATATGACAATTAAACTCATCCGGCTCTGGATCTTCCTTCAAGGTTCGATATTCTCTGAGGTGCTTCTGTTCCTCAAAACTTCCTAAAACCCAAACATTCCCTGTGTATTTTCCCAGCCAATTTAGTTATCCCAATCAATGTCACCTCCCATTTAAACTCATTCTGCAAGTTTTCAGCCCATTGCACCAACATCAATATCTCTCTCCAGCCTAAGACTACCTTCCACACTATTAATGATTGTGTTAATCTTCATGCCATCCGTGAAAATATTGATCTTGCCTCCCACATCCAGGTCATTCACATATATTACAAACAACAACAAACAACAAGGATCCTACCATTCATTCTTGTGGGAGGCCACTAGTCACAAAACATCCAATTGCAAAAACAACCCTCTATCATCATCCTCTTGAGTCTTATTGCCAAGCTAATTTTAGATCCAGTTCGCCAACTTGTCCTGGATCATACAGGTCCTAACTATTTCAACCAGTCTCCAGTGGAGGACTTTGTCAAAGCCTCTAAAGTCCACGTAAATAACATCTAATGCTCCTTCCTCATCGATACTTTGTTACCTCTTCAAACAATTCAAATTGGTCAGACTGGATCTGCTCCTGACAATGTCATGTTGGGTGTAATAATAGGGTCATAAAACCGACTAAGGAATGCAACAATTTAATGCTTGTGAGTGGTTTCATTTACATCAATTGAATATCTGTTGATAAAACTTTAGTTCTCATTACAAATGTTTTTCGATACATTGTCAAGATATGTCAAGTGAAAAGTTAATTTAAATTATTTACATTGTTTATGCTCTTAATTCGTTTAACCAAGATAAATCAGGCAGTTGTATTAGTGAATTTCTATGGGGGTGTGGCTGCAAAACACACGCACATGCACACGTACAGAAATTGCAAATTATAGTAAGCCACTACAAAAATTATATTATCTCAAATGTGAGACTTGTTGATTCAAAATTCTGTGGTTTCAAGAAAATGTTCCAACATGTTCCCTGAAACAACCTGTTAGTACTGGGTTGGATTATTGCGTTATTATTTGTGGACAAGCACAGATGCCTCGCATATTTCTTTACTCTGGATTCAATGTCAGCACTATTGCTATGTTGCTAGTCAGATCTCTTAAGCAGAGTCATTTGTCAATGAAGGAAGGTATCTTTGGAAAGTTTAATAATCTTTATTGGTCCCTTCACATTTATCTCTTGTACAATTTCACATTTTATTTAGTTGTATTTAGTTTCAAGTGATTTTATTATTTATAACAAAATATTAATTATATTGTACAAAGTTGCTTATAGAATAACTTTAAGTCTCATGCAGAGATAATACAAGTTAGACCACGAATAAACACAATTCAAAACTCTGATCAGTGTTTAAGGATAGACGGCTGGTCCTGGAGAGGATGTGAAAGAGATTTAATAGAATGATTTCTGAGATATATGTTATGCAACATAGTACATAGAACAGTACAGCATAAGAACGGGTCCCTCGGACCATAATGGTTGTGCCGAACATGATGCCAAGTTAAGCTGATCTCATGCCCGTACATGATCCATATCCCTCAGTTCCCTGCACTACCATGTGCCTTTCAAAAAGTCTCTTAAACGCCACTGTCGTATCTGGCAGTGCATTCCAGGCCCCCAGCGTAAAAAACTTGTCCGCACTCTATTAAACTTTCCCCCTCTCATCTTATGTCCTCTTGTGGTGGACATTTCCACCCTGAGAAAAAAGGTTCTGAGTGTCCACCCTATCCATGCCTCTCATAATGTTATTTCAACCAAGAGGTTAGGCCAAATAAGTTGGGAATGTCCTTCTTGGACCAAGACAACTGTGGGAAGGTTCCAACAGATGGGTTCAAAATTATGATTGATTAGATAGGATAAAATGGGGGGGGGTAATGGACAGAAACTGTTCCTAAATGGATAGTTTAAGGACAAAGGATTACAAATTTCAAATTCAAAATTCAAGCCAATGAAGAGGACAGAAGCTGAAGGAGGTGCAGTATGGTGTAATGAGAAATATTGTTATCCAGGGAACTGTTATAATATTAAACTTGTGCCTGCAAATGTGATTTCTGTACAATCATTCAGGGCTTTCGGAAGGAATAGGTACAAGAAAAAAAACTGTAGGGCTACAGAGAAAGATCTAGGGAATGGGTGTAAATATATTGTTTTACAAAGAATCTGCATAAACTTTATGGGCTGAATGGCCTTGTTTGCTATAAATAAGTTCTAATTTGTCATGCTCTTCTTCCATAGTCACACAAATATTTTATTCTGCAAATGCACACTGCTTCAAATTCAGCATGTCTCTTACCAATTTTCACAAATACACCAGAGAATGCACCTTTACAGATGTATCACAGCTTGATATGTCACCCGAATATCACAAAAAATTGCAGAGTTGTGAATGTAACCCTGTCCATCAAAGAAAGCAGCCTCCCCTCCATCGACATTGTCTACACATCCCGCCTGGGGAAAGCAGCAATATAATATACCACACCCCCTGGATATTCTATTTTCTTTCCACTCCAATTGGGTAGAAGATACAAAAACTTGAAAGCATGTGCTACCAGATTGAAGAACAGCTTTTCCTGCTGTAATCATACTTTTGAAAAGACCTCTCATGATGAATTCTTGATGTTGTAATGTACCTTGTTGCAACCCTTGCATTTTTTACCTGCACTTTGTCTGCAGCTGAAACACTGCATTCTTTTTTCCTTTTTCTCGCAGTACCTTGATGTTCTTATGTATGTTATAACTCGCCTGCAAACCACTCAAGGTTTTTCCACTATATCATGGTACACATGATCATAATAAACCTGTAAATTAATTAATTTCTCTTGAAATTAACTTCACTAAAGAGGCAGATTATCATGATTGTTAATGAGAACTTATTCCATGCAAATTTACTGTCTTCTTTCCACCTTCACAATAGTTACTGTATTTCAAAAAACACCTAATTATCTCTAAAATGTTCTTTGGATAGCTTGATGGAGACACATAAACTGCTGTATGATTTCAAGTTTTTTATTTATCACATCCCAGTATAGCAGTATCAAAACTGTTTATTTCAGAAAAGCACTATTCAAGACTGACAATTTTTTATAAAAGAACTGTTCTACAAAAATGTAACTTTTTTATACTAAGCTGTTCCCATACATGGGTCTATTAAAAAAATCTGAAAGAGCAACAGAAAATGATTGAAATATTCAAAATGTCAGTGGGCATCTCTGGAAAGAAGTGATTGTTCCCTGAAGCAATGTCTGAAGAAGGATCTCGACCCGAAACGTCACCCATTCCTTCTCTCCAGAGATGCTGCCTGTCTAAGTTACTCCAGCATTTTGTGTCTACCTTATAACCATATAACAATAACCATATAACAATTACAGCACAGAAACAGGCCATCTCGGCCCTACAAGTCCGTGCCGAACAACTTTTTTCCCTTAATCCCGAGTGCAGGCAGGTGGGACTAAGGGAAAAAAGTTGTTCGGCACGGACTTGTAGGGCCAAGATGGCCTGTTTCCGTGCTGTAATTGTTATATGGTTATTGTTATATGGTTATAAGGTAGACACAAAATGCTGGAGTAACTTAGCGGGACAGGCAGCATCTCTGGGGAGAAGGAATGGGTGACGTTTCGGGTCGAGATCCTTCTTCAGACATTGTTTCATGACATTCCACGCAGATTCATTCCACGCAGATACTGCCTAGCCTGTTATTTCCTGTTTTTGGGGGGGGGTTTCTTCCCTATTAACCTTTTCGTCCCTATAGTACGACTAAATTTACATTTAAAAAAAAATAGTTTTACAAGTAGGACAAACATAATTTCATACAATTCTTAGAAAATCTAGATGACATTTCTCCCTTAAAATTATTTGCTCCCCACCATGAAAATTGTTCATATATATTGCACCAAATTAATCCTGGTAAATAAAATGATAAATTTTACATATTCATTAAGAATTTGGAGACTGATTAAAGCCTTGCGCCATTGATAGCATAAAAAATACAAACAATTCAAAAAGAATACATTCACATGTGAAACTAAAACAAAGCTTAAAGTATAGAGATGATTTA
Organism: Amblyraja radiata; assembly: GCF_010909765.2. Taxonomy (NCBI): domain Eukaryota; kingdom Metazoa; phylum Chordata; class Chondrichthyes; order Rajiformes; family Rajidae; genus Amblyraja; species Amblyraja radiata. Next base: position 18,976,735 of record NC_045970.1, read on the forward strand.
CAGACGGGAACAAAAATAAAAACATTGATCAAATGAGCAAGGATCCATGTTAACATAAAGGATATAATAGCTTTGGAGACAGTCCAAAATAGATTCAGAGACACGAGAAAATGTGATACCAGAAATTTGTGCAAGACACAAAGTGCTGGAATAACTCAACAGGTGTATAAAAGGGTCCTGACCCAAAACATTGTCCATTCCCTCCACAAATGTTGCCTGACCTGCTGAGTTCTTCCAGCACTTTACACTTTGCCAAAAGAGGTCGGAGTCAAGATTTAGTCAATAGTTAAGAGAGTCAAGTGTTTTATTGTCAAATTCCCAAAACAGAACAATGAAATTGTTACTTGGAGCAGCATAACAGATATGTAAACAGAGTACTATGTAAACATCATAACACCAACAACAACAAAGTTCAGTATATATACTGAACAATATATATATAATACCCTTAATTCTATGTAGTTCAGAGCTTATGTGGATGTTTTAGTGTTTAATGATTGTAGTTATGATTTGTAGGTAAGAAGCTGCTTCTGAACCTTGATATTAGTTTCCAAGCTCCTATACCTTCTTCCCGAAGGCAGGAGTGAAATGAGCGTGTGGCCAGGGTGGTGTTGGTCCCTGATGATGATGGCTGTCTTTTTGAGGTAGCGACTCCTATAGATCCTTCGATTTTGGGGAGGCCAGTACCCGTGAAGGACTGGGCAGTGTTCACTTTTTACATTCTTCTTCGTTCCTGGCTATTTGTGTTGCCGAACCGGACCATGATGCAACTAGTCAATATGCTCTCTACTGTACACCGGCTACAGTCATGAGTATAGAGTGGGTAGAGTAGGGTCCGAATAAACAGCCTTCAGGTGCTTCTGTGCTGATAGTCATCGAGGAGGAAGTGTTGTTGCCAATTAATTTTGATTGTAGTCTGTTGATAAGGAAGTCAAGAATACAATTGCAGAAAAATGCATAGAGACCCAGTTCCGTGAGCTTCAGAACCGGTTTGGAGGTGATGATTGTGTTGAACGTCGCTGTAGTCCATGAACAACAGCCGGATTTAAGTGTTTTTATTGTAAACATTCTTTGGAGTTTTGAAAAATGACTGATGATCTTATTAAAGTAAATATGATCCTTAAGGAACAACAACAAATTGACGTTGAGATGTTTCAACGAAGGTATCTCAAACAAGAGGAAATAATTACAAGATTAGAAAGTGATAATTTAAAACTGAATTGCGTCAATCTTCTTGCAGAGGATGGTGGATCTCTGGATTTTCCTATCCCGGGGGGTTGTAGTTGCATTGTAGTTCAACGTCGGTCAGCGCCATAGGTGACCGCTATTTGTATACATTGTGTATGCTAGCAAAGAATCTCATTGTGCCTAGTCACATGTGACAATAATGTATTCCTATTCCTAAAGCAAGTGTTGTTGGGGACATTTAAGAGGAAGTATTTAAGAAAGAACTGCAGATGCTGGAAAAAATCAAAGGTAGACAAAAATGCTGGAGAAACTCAGCGGATGAGGCAGCATCTATGGAGCAAAGGAATAGGTGACGTTTCGAGTCGAGACCCTTCTTCAGACCGAAGAAAGTCTCGACCCAAAACGTCACCTATTCCTCCGCTCCATAGATGCTGCCTCACCAGCTGAGTTTCTCCAGAATTTTTGTCTACCTTTAAGAGGAAGTAGCTCATTTCTGAAAGATCAGAGAATTGGGGGTTATGGGGAACAGAAGAGAAGACGAGGCCTGTCATGATTATATTCAATGGCAGGGTGTGCATAAGAGGCCAAGTTTCCAATTCCTGTTCCTATTTTCCTGCCATTATAGACTATTAAGCATTGTCTTTCATCATGACTAATCTGCAAGTAATGGCAAAATCTGTTATAAGAACAGGGATGTGTAATTCTTGAGATCAGCAACTAAGTCACTTTTGTAGAATAGTTCATATGACTGATCTTTCTATTACAGGCACGATTTGTATTATACAGAATGTCTGCACAATTACAAATTTTAAAAAAATCTTATTCTGATCAGAAGACTAGGCACAATAAGTTCAATTGTCACTAATTCATCGATTCTCAAATATGTAGCAGGTATGTTGAAAAATTCAGTTCATAAACATGACACCACGTTAGATGTTTTTAAAGTAGCGATCCCAAGGAGACAAACCAATTTGATAAGACGGTATCTTTTTTACTTGTACTGTAACACTTAAAAAAAGAATTTATTGATACAATTTACAAAGTTTATACATCATCGGACCAATATTTATTAACGGCATGGAGAGCTAATAAATAATACTCTATGAAATCTCAGGTGTATGCGATTAGAGGAAACGAAAATGGAAATGACAATTGTTTCCGAAACTTACAAGGTAATCCAAACATCTACTTTGAAACATTAAATACGAATTGTTTTAAACCTGATATGCTGATGTTTAGAAGTTTTACTCAACAACGCCGCTAAATTAAACTTCGTGAGAACGGCCTTTGAACCCGGCGCACCTCAAACCTAATGTGTCTCATTTGATAGGAAGGAGACCAGATTCCCAGCATCAATTCACTCATGTCGTTAATTATTCTCAGGGATAAAAAACAAACCCGCTTCCGAAAGGATTAAATGTTCAGGATTGCAGAGCATTGAAAAGGAAACAGAGAAAGACCCGGGTCTGGGATAAGTTGAAAGAGGGGAAATAGGGAGGGAAAGCAATTAAAAAATGCCTTAAACTACAGGTCTTCAGACTGCAAATGCAAATGGTTGGAATTGCGTGAGGGAATGCCACTCACCGACTCCATATTTTTCTTTTTTGGTTGGGACCCAACGCGTCATTGTTGTGGTTTAAACTTCCTCAACTTCAGCCTTTTTCCAGCCTTCCTCATTTGTCCTGAAAACTCCAGGCCGCCATTTTCCACGGGAGGAGAAAGAAAGTTCCAGTCATGTGTCTCGAGCGTCACCGGTCGTGCAACTGGCGGCGGCGGCGGCGGGCGGGCGAGGGAGAGAGAGAGCGCGAGCGAGCAGCCGGCAAGTTTCCAAAAAAACTTCTCCTGGGCGAAGTCACCGCCTCCCACGACAACATCATCAATTCACAGTACGTTCCCTGCCGCCTGGGAATTGTAACATTTACTTTGTTCCTCTTCAATCACAACAAGCCAACTTCCAGTGGTGGGGCGCTGGCTGCCCGCAGACACAGCGGAGGGAAGGTTAAGGATCCGATCGGTCTAATGCTGGATTTTTTTCTTCTTCAGATAGTTCAAATCCCTTTTTTTTGTGATAATCTAGGTTGAGATTTAGGTGCGGTTGTTTTATTTAAATTATGAAAAACAGCTGAGTTGAGAAGAATACGAACATTAAAAAATACTCCATTAATTAATGTGTTCCTTCATTAAAGGAAACAGTCGTGTGTACATCATTTCCAGATATTGGAAATCTTCAACAAAACAGAAAATACTGAAAATAGTTAGAAGGTATCAAAGGAGAAACAATTATTCTGTCAGTACAGAGGGGGACAGTTCCTGGTGAAAGTTCAATAACTTTCTTTTATTAAACCTTAAGTTAGAAAATGATTTTTCAAGTTAATGTCAGCTTTGACCAGATGAGAATTGCAAAAAAATACTTTGTTAGTTTCTTTATTTGAAAAGAAACAATGAGTTCATTCAAATAAGGGTAAACTGTATCATATCACTTGTAAACACTATGGTTGTGATCATTGAAGTCACTTGACTAGGTTTGGTATTTAAGTTATTCATGAGTATGTAATTTTTGAGTGCACCCAGATGAGGGAACAGGAAAGAAACAACCTGCCAGTATTCTGAATGTGATGTGGGTATTTTATTTACTTTAAATTTAAATGTTGGTTTCCTCATAATGCACCAATGAATTGCATTGACCGGCTGGTCATGTTGCACGTTGACTCAAGCTTCCTGGATACCGTTGATCCACCACAGGTTGCATACTATTGTGATATGTCCAAAATGGATGGTCTCCGCTTTCATTGCTGGAACATCTAGATAACAAGGACATCTAGATCAAACTCCGCTTTCATTGCTGGAACATCTAGATAACAAGGACACCTAGATCAAACTCGTATTTATTGACCATAGCTCTGCCTTCAATACCATAATCTAAACTAAATTCATCTCCAAACTCCTGGAACAAGGAATTAGCAACCCGCTCTGCTACTGGATCTTTGACATCCTGACCCATAGACCACAATCAGTGAGGATGGCTGACAAAACATCTTCCATAAAAGTTCTCAACATCAAAGCAATTAAAGGATGCGTTCTCAGCCCTTTCCTATATTCCCTATAGTACTGTGTCCAAATTCTGCAATAATTCAATTTTCAAGTTTGTAGATGACACTGCTTTGGTGGACTGGATCTCAAACAATGATAAGACTGAGTATAGGAAGGAGTATGAGAGGTTTGTAACATGGTGTCAAGACAACAACCTCTCCCTCAATATCATTAAGATGAAGGAGTAGGTGATGACTTCAGGAAGCCAGATGGAGAATGTGCCCAATTAGTAACAAAGGTGCCAAAGTCAAGACGGTCAAGAACTAGGTATAAATATTCTAGGCTTCTAGGTGTAAATATTGCCAACCATTTGTCCTGGATCAACATATTGAAGTTACAGTCAAGAAAGCTAGATAAATCCTCTACTTCCTCAGAAGACTAAGAAGGTTTGTCATGTCTCCAACAGCCCATACCAACTCCCACAGATGCACCATAGAAAGCATCCAACTGAGATGCATCACAGCTTATTTCGGCAACAGGTCTTCCCAAGAATGTAAGAAATTGAAGACAATTGTCGATGTAGCCCCATCCATCAAACAGTTCAGCCTCCCTACCATCGACTCTACACTTCCTACACTTCATACTGCCCCAGGAAACCAACCAACATAATCAAGGACCTTTCACACTCTGGTCATTCCTCTTCTCCCTGCTACTGTCTAGCAGAAGACACAAAAACACAGAAGCAGATTTCTTCTTCCTTACTGTACAATCCTCCCATAAGCCAGGGTGTAGTTTGATGTTCCAACCTGGTCAAGAAGGCTTTCGGCACATTGGCCTTTGTCGGTCAAAATATTAAGTATAAAAGTTGGATTGTTATGTTACAGTGGTACAAGAGGAGTGCACGTTTGAGTTGCCCAATCAGGCTGTACCGCAACCAGTCAATATGTTATCTACCATACAATGGTTCAATCAATGGATCAATAGTTCGTTATTATCAAGTGTACCAAGGTACAGTGAAATTCTTTTTTTGCATACAGATCAGTGAGATTTCTGCCGTACACAAGTACAGTCGCTAGTTAAGTACAGAATGTATGGAAAGAGCCCACTATATCTATTTGCAAGACTCACCAGGTTAGGCGCCATTTCCAAAGGCCCAGATGCAGCTGGTCATAAAGGCCCGTTGCAGTCCTCTCCTCTATTTGGTCATCCCACGAACTGTCACCCATCTCCTTGCCTGGCCGTCTTCCAACTTTGTGTCCCGAGACACTCCCTTAGCCGAACTTAGTGGGGGGGGAGGGGGAAAGAGAAGGCAAGGCACAGAGCTTGTCTTATTGACCCTTTGTCCAACGTTCACTAATGCTGGCGACTCCTTCCACCCTCCTCTCCGGTTCTCTTTGGTGGAGCAAGGGTCGGGCTCGGCAGCTTCCCTTGCTGGTTCCATGCCGAGCAAGTCCAGCCTGATGTCTGGGTGTTGCTGCATTTTGCCAGGATATTCTGCCGGATGTAGGAATTTAAGAGATTATTCGTCATCATACCTAATCTTGTCAATCTTCTAAGGAAGTAAAGGCATTGATTAGCTTTCTATATTATTGCATCAATGTGCTCGGTCCAGGACGCATCTTCAGAGATATGCACACCCAGGATCTTGAAATTGTTCAATTTTGCCACCACCAACCCATCGATGATGACAGGATCCTCGCCTTCCTCTTCTAAAGTCAACAATCAGTCCCTTGGTTTTACTGATGTTGAGATCAAAGTTGTTGTTCTGGTGCCATTTATTCAGAGGATCGATCTCCCTCCTGACTCTTATCAATAATTCATCCAACAACGTGGTGTTGTCTGCGAATTTAAAGATTGATTTGGAACTGTGTCCGGCTACACAATCATGGGTATAGAGTGAGTGGAGCAGGGGGCTGAGCACACAGCCTCAAAGTCCTCTTGTGCTGATGGTTATCAAGGAGGAAGTGTTGTAGCCAATTCATATCGATTGTTGATGAGGAAAATGTAGTTTCTATTGGAAAAGGATGCACAGAGACAAAATTCCCTGAGTTTAATAACAAGTTTGCAGGGGATGGTGGTGTTGAACACCAAGATGTAATCAATGAACAATGCAGAATAGAGAGCCAGCAACCTCTGTTGATCTATTGTGGTGATAGGCAAATTATAGTGAGTCCAGGTTCTTGCCGAGGCAGAAGTTCAGATGCACCATAACCAACCTGTAAAAACGCTTCATCACCACGGATGTTAGTGCCACTGGTCAATAATCATTGAGGCATGTCACCTTACACTTTTGGGCCCTTATCATTGATGCCGTATTAAAGTAGGTAGGAACCTCAGACCTAGTAATGAGAGGTTGAATATGTCCACCCAAACTCTATCCAGTTGGTCCGCACAGTTTTTGAAAAAGAGATCAGATATGCCAGCAGGTTCAGTCGCTTTCCGAGGATTCACCATCTTGGAGGATCTTCTGATGCCAGACTCAGTGGGGGGGCCATGGGGGACCAATAAGGCGCATCAGTGTCCAGGTTGGTGGGTAATAGGTGGAACAGAAAGGGGAAAAATAGCAGATGGAACGAGGTGGAGACAGTGGCTGTTGTGATGAATGAGACCAGATAAGGGAGGGGTCATGGGCAGACAGCATTGGACAGGAAGGGAATCGGAAAGATGATCCAAGGGAGAAAGAACCCCAGGTAGATAAATATGTTGGTGATGAGCAGATGGAAACATGGTGGAGACCAATGTCTTTTCAAGGGGTTTGGGAGGGAGATGGAAAAATTGAAGAAAGGGCGAGAACATAGGTGGACTGGTGGAAATGGGAAAGGAACAAGCTCCTAATTTTACAATTTCAGATAATCCATTGTCCATATGTTCCTCTCCCTATCCACCCACGTTCGCTCTGCCTTTGTTCACCTTTCCAATAATGCTGTTGAAAGGCACAGGCAGTGTGACAGCTAGTCATTATTGGTATTTGTTTAATTAATTTGCATTATATATCTGTGGATTATCGATTCAAATAAGGTATTCAGAAGGTTCAGTTTAAAGTTATGGTCATAGGATTTGCATTGTGGGGTCATGGTTTGTGAATTGGCCAACTAGTTTTACCCACAGATACACTCACATTAATTGTTATGAGAATTGTGGGTACAATAAATTGACCACTTCCTCTCCTTTTTCAAATTACCTGCAGCAATACAGTACATTGAATCAGATGATGCATATGTTTAAAAATCAAGATGATACCAGAATTTCTGATGTACAATACCTCAAGCTTTATTTTGAAGACTGTTGGATTTTAACCATTTTTGGGCTGGATTTCTAAGATTAATATTATATAAACCTGTGAATGCAAGGTCATTATCTATATAACTAAAAGTCATCTTGACCACTTCCTATCTGCGCTGTATATTGATTTTAGAAAAAAATGCTACCATATATCGCTATGATTTTTGGCCATCTTACTCACAGTCCACCTCAATGAAAACTAAAAAAAGTTATGAATGTTTAAAAAAATCTTGATATCAGCTGATTGGTCCTCTCGCTTGTCAATCACCACAATGACGGTAACGTCCCTTCCGGCGGGCGGGGTCGGGACTATAAAACCCTGGGTGCCTGGACGCAAGTCAGTCACTCTGGAAGATTGCGAGTCCACAACTGTGATTCTAAGCTGTGAATCAACTGAACTGTGAGTCTGCAATGTACTTGCAATAAATGATTTGTTAGCCCTTAATGACAATGCAATGAGTTCTTTGGCAATTTGGTGGCCTGCACTCTGCTTGAAATTCTATGAAACTGAATGTGGTGGCCTGTACTCTGCCTGAAATGCTACGAAACTTAATGCGGTGGCCTGCACTCTGCCTGAAACGCTATGAAACTGAATGTGGTGGCCTGCATTCTGCTTGAAATGCTATGAAACTGAATGTGGTGGCATGCATTCTGCTTGAAATGCTATGAAACTGAATGTGGTGGCATGCATTCTGCTTGAAATGCTATGAAATTGAATGTGGTGGCCTGCACTCTGCTTGAAATGCTATGATATAGAATGTGGTGGCCTGCACTCTGCTTGAAATGGAATTTCAAGGAATAGCCGTGAGTGAACAGCCAGCCCACCAGCCCTGAGTGACTGATCTGCCAGCCCACCAGCCCTGAGTAACTGAGCTGCCAGCCCACCAACCCTTAGTGACTGAGCTGCCAGCCCACCAACCCTGAGTGACTGAGCTGCCAGCCCACCAGCCCTGAGTGACTGAGCTGCCAGCCCACTAGCCATGAGTGACTGAGCTGCCAGCCCACCAGCCCTGAGTGACTGAGCTGCCAGGCCACCAGCCCTGTGACTGAGCTGCCAGCCCTTCAGCCCTGAGTGACTGAGCTGCCAGCCCATCAGCCCCAACGGGTCCCACTTAGTCTAGTATGCAAATAAATGTCAATGGTATAGCTGATTGTTAGAATATAATGTGCATAAAGTGAAATCTGCGACATGGACTTTGCAGAAGGTAGACACAAAATGCTGGAGTAATTCAGCGGGACAGGCAGCATCTCTGGAGAGAAGGAATGTGTGATGTTTCGAGTCAAGACCCTTTTTCAGACTTTGCAGATCTGGGTAATTGAAATGGGGAACAGGTCTCAGTATGTTCAAGGTCAGTCGCATAATCCCAGTAAATAACCATATATAACCATATAACAATTACAGCACGGAAACAGGCCATCTCGACCCTTCTAGTCCGTGCCGAACACGTATTCTCCCCTAGTCCCATATACCTGCGCTCAGACCATAACCCTCCATTCCTTTCCCGTCCATATAACTATCCAATTTATTTTTAAATGATAAAAACGAACCTGCCTCCACCACCTTCACTGGAAGCTCATTCCACACAGCCACCACTCTCTGAGTAAAGAAGTTCCCCCTCATGTTACCCCTAAACTTCTGTCCCATAATTCTCAAGTCATGTCCCCTTGTTTGAATCTTCCCTACTCTCAGTGGGAAAAGCTTATCCACGTCAACTCTGTCTATCCCTCTCATCATTTTAAAGACCTCTATCAAGTCCCCCCTTAACCTTCTGCGCTCCAAAGAATAAAGCCCTAACTTGTTCAACCTTTCTCTGTAACTTAGTTGCTGAAACCTAGGCAACATTCTAGTAAATCTCCTCTGTACTCTCTCTATTTTGTTGACATCCTTCCTATAATTAGGCGACCAAAATTGTACCCCATACTCCAGAATTGGCCTCACCAATGCCTTGTACAATTTTAACATTACACCCCAACTTCTATACTCAATGCTCTGATTTATAAAGGCCAGCACACCAAAATCTTTCTTTACCACCCTATCTACATGAGATTCCACTTTCAGGGAACTGTGCACAGTTATTCCCAGATCCCTCTGTTCACCTGCATTCTTCAATTGCCTACCATTTACCATGTACGTCCTATTTTGATTTGTCCTGCCAAGATGTAGCACCTCACACTTATCAGCATTAAACTCCATCTGCCATCTTTCAGTCCACTCTTCCAACTGGCATAAATCTCTCTGTAGACTTTGAAAAACTACTTCATTATCCACAACCCCACCTATCTTAGTATCATTTGCATACTTACTAATCCAATTTACCACACCATCATCCAGATCATTGATGTACATGACAAACAACAGTGGACCCAACACAGATCCCTGTGGCACCCCACTAGTCACTGGCCTCCAACCTGACAAACAACCATCCACCATTACTCTCTGGCATCTCCCATTCAGCCATTGTTGAATCCATCTTGCTACTCCACCATTAATGCCCAACCATTGAACCTTCTTAACCAACCTTCCATGAGGAACCTTGTCAAAGGCCTTACTGAAGTCCATATATACAACATCCACTGCTTTACCCTCATCAATTTCCCGAGTAACCTCTTCAAAAAATTCAAGAAGATTAGTCAAACATGACCTTCCAGGCACAAATCCATGTTGACTGTTCCTAATCAGACCCTGTTTATCCAGATGCTTATATATATTATCTCTAAGTATCCTTTCCATTAATTTGCCCACCACTGACGTCAAACTAACAGGTCTATAATTGCTAGGTTTACTCTTAGACCCCTTTTTAAACAATGGAACAACATGCACAGTATGCCAATCCTCCGGCACTATTCCCGTTTCTAATGACATTTGAAATATTTCTGTCATAGCCCCTGCTATTTCTACACTAACTTCCCTCAATGTCCTAGGGAATATCCTGTCTGGACCTGGAGACTTATCCACTTTTATATTTCTCAAAAGTGTCAGTACTTCCTCTTCTTTGAATCTCATAGTTTCCATAGCTACTCTACTTGTTTCCCTTACCTCACATAATTCAATATCCTTCTCCTTGGTGAATACCGAAGAAAATAAATTGTTCAATATCTCCCCCATCTCTTTTGGCTCTGCAGATAGCTGTCCACTCTGACTCTCTAATGGACCAATTTTATCCCTCGTTATCCTTTTGCTATTAATATAGCTGTAGAAACCCTTTGGGTTTACTTTCACCTTACTTGCCAAAGCAACCTCATATCTTCTTTTAGCTTTTCTAATTTATTTCTTAAGATTCTTTTTACATTCTTTATACTCCTCAAGCACCTCATTTACTCCCTGCTGCCTATAATTATTGTAGATCTCCCTCTTTTTCCGAACCGTGTCCAATTTCCCTTGAAAACCATGGCTCTTTCCGATTTTTACTATTTCCTTTCAACCGAATAGGAACATAAGATTCTGTACTCTTAAAATTTCACCTTTAAATGTACTCCATTTCTCTTCCACATCTTTCCCATAAAACAAAATGTCCCAATTTACTCCTTTTAAATCCTTTCGCATCTCCTCAAAGTTAGCCTTTCTCCAATCAAAAATCTCAACCCTAGGTCCAGTTCTGACCCTCTCCATAATTATATTGAAACTAATGGTATTGTGATCACTGGTCCCGAACTGTTCCCCAACGCATACCTCTGCCACCTGACCCATCTCATTTCCTAACAGGAGGTCCAGCACCGCCCCTTCTCTAGTAGGTACTTCTATGTATTGCTGCAAAAAACTATCCTGCACACATTTTACAAACTCCAACCCATCCAGCCCATTTACAGAATGTGTTTCCCAGTCTATGTGTGGAAAATTGAAATCTCCCACAATCACTACCTTGTGCTTACTACTAATATCTGCAATTTCCTTACATATTTGCTCTTCCAATTCTCGCTCCTCATTTGGCGGTCTATAATACACCCCTATAAGTGTTGCTACCCCTTTCCCATTTCTCAGTTCCACCCAAATAGCCTCCCTAGACGAGCCCTCTAATCTATCCTGCCAAAGCACTGCTGTAATATCTTCCCTGATAAGCAATGCAACACCTCCACCTCTTGCCCCTCCAATTCTATCACACCTGAAGCAACGAAATCCTGGAATATTTAGTTTCCAATCACAGCCCTCCTGCAACCATGTTTCACTGATCGCCACAACATCATACTTCCAGGTGTCAATCCAGGCTCTAAGTGCATCCACCTTTCTTACAATGCTCCTAGCATTAAAATATACACATTTAAGAAACCCACCCTCTCTTATTCTCTGTTTATTGTCTTTTTCTTCTCTCTCCCCTACATTTTGGGTCAGAGTGCTACCATTCTCTGCCTCCTGCCTCACACACTGACTGCTAGCTTTCCCAATTTGAGTCTCTCCCCCCAACCATACTAGTTTAAAGTCTCCCCAGTAGCCTTTGCAAATCTCCCCGCCAGGATATTGGTCCCCCTCGAGTTCAAGTGCAACCCGTCCTTTCTGTACAGGTCGCACCTTCCCCAAAAGAGGTCCCAATGATCCAGAAACTTGAATCCATACCCACTGCACCAGTCCCTCATCCACTCATTTATCCTCCACCTCGCTCCATTCCTACTCTCACTGTCGCGTGGCACAGACAGTAATCCTGAGATTGTTAGCTTTGCAGTCCTTCTCCTTAACTCTCTACCTAACTCCCTAAATTCTTCTTTCAGGACCTCTTCGCTTTTTTTACCTATGTCGTTGGTACCTATATGTACCACAACTTCAGGCTCCTCTCCCTCCCATTTCAGGATTTCTTGGACCCGTTCAGACACATCCCTGACCCTGGCACCAGGGAGGCAAACTACCATCCGGGTCTCTTGTCTGCGTCCACCGAATCGCCTATCCGACCCCCTGACTATAGAGTCCCCTATTACAATTGCCCTCCTCTTCTTTTCCTTACCCTTCTGAGCAACAGGACTGGTCTTTATGCCAGAGGCCCGGCCGCTGTCGCTGCCCCCAGGTAGGCTGTCTCCCCCACCCTTACTCAAACATGAGTACTTATTTTCAAGGTGTACAGCCACCGGGGCACTCACCAGTCCCTGCCTCTGCCCGTTGCCCTTCCTAACTGTGACCCAGTTTTCTGTCTCCCGTGGTCTTGGAGTGACCACCTCCCTGTAACTCCTATCTATGACCTCCTCGCTCTCCCTGAGCAGACAGAGGTCATCGAGTTGCTGTTCCAGGTTCCTAACACTGTCCCTTAGGAGCCCCATCTCGACGCACCTGGTGCAGATGTGGACGTCTGGAGGGCACTCAGACTCCATGACCTCCCACATCTGACATCCAGAACAGTAAACTGCCCTGGCCCTCATTCTCCCCCTTATCCGAATACAATAAAGCCTTACCCGGGATACAAGCCAATCAGCTGCTTCCTCTAGTCCTGTAACGGCTGCTTCCTCTAGTCCATTCGACCAATCAGAGGCTTCCACCAGCCCCCTTAATTTGAAGTGTGATCTGCGAATGGAACGTTGCAGATTTTGATAGTCCTCCCTCTGTAACGGCTCCTGGGCCTCTCTGATTTACATTTGAGCCTAGTTCAATAACATTCCATACAGCACAGGAATAGGTACTTTGGCCCACAATGTTTGTGCAGAACTTGACGCCAAGTCAAACCGATCTCATGATATGATCAATATCCTTCCATTCCTTGCACATATATGTGCCCATCTAGAAACCTCTTAAATGCCACTGTCATATCTGCCTCCCTGGGAATGTTGACCAGGCCTCCATCACCCACCATTCTTGGCCAATATATTTCCAATAAACTTTCCCCCTCCCACCTTATGGCTATGACTTCTTGTGTTGGACATTTCCAACCATTGAAAAAAGCATTTCTGACTACCTAGCCTATCGATGCCTCTCACCATTTTATTTGGTTTATTAAGTTTCCCTCTCAACCTCTAACGTTCCATAGAAAACAATCCAAGTTTATCTAATGTGTATGAAGGAACTGCAGATGCTGGTGTAAACCAATGATAGACCCAAAATGCTGGAGTAACTTAGCGGGACAAGCAGCATTTCTGGAGAGAAAAAATAGGTGATGTTTTGGGTAGAGTCCCTTCTTCTTGAACCAAAACATCACCCATTCTTTCTACCCAGAGATACTGCCTGTGTTGCTGAGTTACTCCAGCTATCTGTGTCTATCTCCAAGTTTATCTAAACTCTCCTTGTGGCTGATTCCCTCGGATACAGGCAGCATTCTGGTAAACCTCTGCACCCTCTCCAAAGCCTCCACAGCCTTCCTGTAAAAAAAAAAGGGCCACATTACAACATCATTCTATAAGGGCTAAGAATGTTAAAACAAACCTGAAAGCTTTGTGCCTTAATACGAGGAGCATTCATAATAAGGTGGATGAATTGAATACACCGTTAGTTGTTGACGGATATGATATAGTGGGGATTACGGAGACATGGCTCCAGGGTGACCAAGGCTGGGAGCTCAACATGCAGGGGTATTCAATATTCAGGAAGGATAGACAGAAAGGAAGAGGAGGTGGGGTGACATTGCTGGTTAAAGAGGAGATTACTGCAATAGTAAGGAGAGGCATTAGCTTGGATGCTGTAGAATCTGTATGGGTAGAACTGCAAAATAGCCAAGGGCAGAAAATGCTTGTCGGAGTAGTGTACAGGCAGCAGTAATTAAGTTGTGGATAGCATCAAACAGGAAATTACAGACAGCAGTTATCATGGGTAGCTTCATTCTACATATAGATTGGGCTAACCAAATTGGTAACAACACTGAGGGGGAGGATTTCATGGAGTGTACACGGGATGGTTTTCTAAGCCAAAATGTAGAGGAACCAACTAGAGGGCAGGCCATCCTAGACAAGGTATTGTGAAATAAGGAAGGATTAGTTAGCAATTTTGTTGTGCAAAGACCCTTCGGCAATAGTGACCATAATATGGTAGAAATCTGCATTAAGATGGAGAGTGACACAGTTAATACAGAGATTAGGGGCCTGAACTTAAAGAAAGGTAACTTTAATTGTATGAGACAGGAATTGGCGAGGATAGACTGGCAAATGGTACTTAAAGGGTTGACAGTGGATATGCAATGGCAAAGATTTACAGATCACATGGATGAATTGCAAGAATTGTTCATCCCTGTCTGGCGTAAAAATAAAACAGGGAAGGCGGCTCAACCGTGGCTAACGAGGGAAATTAGGGATAGTGTTAAATCCAAGGAAGAGGCATATAAATTGGCCAGAGGAAGCAGCAAACAGGAGGACTGGGAGAAATTTAGAATTCAACAGAGGAGGATGAAGGGGTTAATTAAGAGGGGGGGGACAGAGCATAAAAGAAAACTTGCGGGGAATAAGAAAACTGACTAGAAGCTTCTATAGATATGTGAAGAGGAAAAGATTAATGAAGCCAAATGTAGGTTTCCTACAGTCAGACACAGGTGAATTTATAATGGGAAACTGAAATGCAGACCAGTTAAACAAGTACTTTGGTTCTGTCTTTACTAAGGAAGACACAAACAATCTCCCAGAATATTAGGGGATCTATGATCTAGTGGGAGAAACTGAAGGAAATCCACCTTTGTCAGGAAATGGTGTTAGGTAAACTGTTGGGACTGAAGGCAGATAAATCCCCAGGGTCTGGTGGTCTGCATCCCAGAGTACTCAAGGAGGTGGCCCGAGAAATCGTGGATGCATTTGTGATCATTTTCCAAAGTTCTTTTGACTTTGGGTCAGTTCCTGTGGACTGGAAAGGTAGCTAATGTAACCCCACTTTTTAATAAAGGAGGGAGAGATAACAAAACAGGGATTATAGACCATTTAGCCTGACTGGTAGTGGGGAAGATGCTTGAGTCGATTATTAAAGATGTAATAGCAGCGCATTTGGAAAGCAGTGACAGAATCGGTCAAAGTCAGCATGGATTTATGAAGGGGGAATCATGCTCGACTAATTTTCTGGAATTTTTTGAGGATGTAACAAGTAGAATGGATAAGGGAGAGACAGTCGATGTGGTGTATCTGGACTTTCAAAAAGCCTTTGGCAAGGTCCCACACAAGAGATTGGTGTGCAAGATTAGAGCACATTGTATTGGGGGTGGGGTATTGACATGGATAGTGAACTGGTTGGCAGAAAAGAGTGGGAATTAACGGGTCCTTTTCTGAATGGCAGGCAGTGACTAGTGGGGTGCCGCAAGGCTCAGTGCTGGGACCCCAGTTATTTACAACATATATTGACGATTTAAATGAAGGAATCAAATGTAAAATCTCCAGGTTTGTGGACGACACAAAGCTGGGTGGCAGTGTGAGCAGCGAGGAGGATGCTATGAGACTGCAAAGTAACTTGGATAGGTTTGGTGAGTGTGGATAAATGTGAGGTTATCCACTTTGGTGGCAAGAACAAGAAGGCAAATTATTATCTGAATGATGTCAGATTTGGAAAAGGGGAGGTGCAACAAGACCTGGGTGTCCTTGTACATCAATCACTGAAAGTAAGCATGCAAGATGGAGCAGGCAGTGAAGAAAGCAAATTGCCTTCATAGCGAGAGCATTTGAGTATAGGAGCAAGGAGGTCCTACTGCAGTTGTACAGGGCCCTGGTGAGACCACACCTGGAGTATTGTGTGCAGTTTTGGTCTCCAAATTTGAGGAAGGACATTCTTGCTATTGAGGGAGTACAGCATAGGTTCAGCAGGTTAATTCCCGGGATGGCGGGACTGACATATGTTGAAAGAATGGATCGTGGGCTTATATTCACTGGAATTTAGAGGGATGAGAGGCTATATTATAGAAACTTATCTGAATCTGTGGAATTCTGCCACAGAAGACAGTGGAGGCCAATTCACTGCATGTTTTCAAGAGAGAGTTAAATATATCGCTCTTAGGGCTAACGGAATCAAGGGATATGGGGAGAAAACAGGAACGAGGTACTGATTTTGGATGATCAGCCATGATCATATTGAATGGTAGTGCTGGCTCGAAGGACTGAATAGCCTACTCCTGCACCTATGTTTCTATGGGGAAACCAGAACTGCACGTAATACTCCAAACATGTCCTAAGCAGAGTCTTGTAGAACTGCATCATGACTTCCTGACTCGTATACTCTATGCCACCAATGAAGAAGGCAAGAATATCATACACCTTCTTTACCACTCTGTCTACGAATGTGGCCATTTTCAATGAGGTATGAGCAGACTCCAAGATCCCTCTGCATATCAATGCTGTTAAGGGTCTTACCATTAACAGTATCCTCTCCGCTTACATTCTCTCAAAGTGCAACACCTCACACTTGCCCGGGTTAAACTCCAACTGTCATTTCTCTGCCCATTTCTGCAGTTGATCTATATCCCATTATATCTGACAGCCTTCTCACTATCTGCAACTCCTCCAATTTTGGTGTTGTTAGCAAACTTACTCACCAACCCATCTGCATTTACATCCGAGCCGTTTACATATATATAGTATATCTCAAACAGACCCCTGTGAAACTCCACTGCTCAAAGACCTTACTGATACTACCATGCCACCATGAATCCAATGCATCTTAATTTTCTGGATCAGCCTACCATGAGGAGCTTCATCAAAAGCCATACTAAAATCCATGTATATAACATCCACCACCGTACCTTCAATAAATCTTCTTTGTCATCTCAAAAAACTCATTCAAGTTAGGATGGCACAATCTGCCATGTACAAAGCCATGCTGGCTATCCCTTGTTCCATTATCTTCCAAATTGTAATAAATTCTATCTTGAAGAATTCCTTCCAAGACCTTCCCTACCACCAACATGAAGCTCGCTGGCCTATAGTTCCCTGGATTCTCCCTGCTTCCCTTAAACAAAGGAACAACACTGACCCCTTTCCAATCCTGCAGGACCTTGCCTGCGACTGAAGAAGAAACAAAGATCCTCATCAATGCCCCCGCCATCTCCTCTCTTGCCTCCCTCAATAACTTGGGATAGAACCTGTCAACCCGTGGTGACATATCCACCTTAATGTTCTTCAAGAGCCTCACTACCTCTTTCTTGTTCTCATGCTGCCCTGGCATATTTGCATTCTCCATACTGATCTCGCTGTCTTCCAAGTCCTTATCAGTGAATACAGATGCAAAGTAGTAGCTTATCACCACACCAACATCCTCCGATACCAAGCACAGATACTCTCCTTTAGCCTTGAGTGGTCCTAACTTCTGCCTGGTCACCCTTTATTTTTAACATATGTATAAAAAGTTGTGAGATTTTCCATAATTTGATTCGTCAATGACATTTCATGGCCCTTTTAATAGCCCACTTGAATTATTTCCTACTGGTGTTATATTCTATTCATAAGCCCTGTCTGATGCAACCTTCTTAAACCACACACACGCTTCCTTTTTCTTTTCTTTTTTCTTGACTAGTTTTTAAATTCTCAGCTTTGTATTTATATTCCCGTATGGCTTACTCTGTACAATGCACAGGTTATATACATCTCCAACTTTGATCCCTTACTCGTCCTACTGTTTTTGTCAAAAATTATCATTTTTGTCATGCCTTCATTCTACCTAACCCTAGGTCTGCAATTCCCTGAATGACATTGCATCTCTCCTCTACTTTAAAATCTCCCTAAAGCCTCTCTGCCATCATGTTTCATTACACAACTAAGTATTAATTTTTAATTGATAATACTGCTGTGAAATACCTTGAGGAATTTCATTGAAGGCACACTAAGCACAAGTTGCTATAGTTCATGCTATCTTGTGCTGTCATTCCTTTTATTCCAGTTCATCAACCAATTCCTCTGGTCAATCCACAATTGCTTCTTAGCTGCTAGATATCATCTTCTTTGCATCAATGCTTAATTTATTTGTGTTTCTGCATGAAACCATTTTGAACACATATCAAGATGCTTAGTAGTTTGGATCTGTATTCCTTAAAGTTTAGAAGATTGTCGGGTGAACTTATTTAAACATATAAGACCATAAGGGAATGAGATATTGGAATCTGGAGCAAATAAAAAGACTGCTAACACCTTTAAATTATGGTTTCTTCAACCGGAATTTTCAAAGCCATTTACATTATATGATATTAACCTTCTTTGGCTAAAATGAATGAAAATTTACCCTGGAAATGCATTCCCATTATGCCTTCTTCCTTTTATTTTGGAGCAAATTGTACAATTCATTTCCTCCAGCGAGTGCTCTCATACAATAGCTGAACTTTTACTAAATTCCATTTATCTACCTTTGACCTTCAGCACTACTACAAAACCCAAATCTACCGATCTCTGGTCTTATAATACTGAACTGTCTCAGTATCAACAGCCTTCTGGAGAATGAGATTCAATTTCCCAATACTTTTTGCTTTGTATTTTCATTCCTAACTGCCCAACTTCTTGGAATCTTGGAAAATTCTTGGAAAATTCTACTGGTAGTACACAAGAGTTGTCACGTTTCCAGTGCCATTGTGTACCCTTCAAGTTCAAAATAGTTTAAAATGTCAGTTTTAAGGCCCGTTATTCTGGTGGCGGCACTGGGTTGGAGTAGCAGAGGTCGACCTGGTCAGGCAATGCTATCGATGTCCACCTCTGCTGCTCATGTCACAATCACAACCGATCTGCATGCTCGAGCTCTTAGAGTGGCACCCCATCCAATCGATCCCCCGCTGCTGCCCATCTATCAACAGATTGATCCAGACATGCAAATGAACAGTCCCTCACATCCCACAACCACCGCTCAGCCTCCGTGCCTGGTGCCCCACCCACAGCCGATTTCGGAACACACAGAGCACGTCCGAGGTTTGGGAAGTCAGCCCCAGCTCGCTCATAGGCACCATTCCTTTTCTTCATGATGAAGGACCAGGGATGCCTTTCCAAGCCAGGATGATATGTGACTTGAAGGAAAATTTATGTGATCATTTTCTGTAATAACGTTTCTGTACACCCAGTGTCCTTGTCCTTGATCCTACACACTGGAGGGAATGAACACTTAGGGTGGTTGATTGGATATCAATCAAGTGGGTTGTTTTGTCTTGTGTAGTGCCAAGCTTCTTGACATTTGTTATAACTGCATCATCCATGCAAGTGGAAAACATTTTTTCATACAACTGACCTATGCTTTATATCTGGTGGAAAGGCCTTGGAGTGTCAAAAGGTGAGTCACTCAGCAAGAGATAAGCAGCTTCTGACCTGGCTGTCATAGCCATGATGTTTACCTGTTTGGTCTAGTTGAGTTTCTGGTCAATGGAGAACCAAAATATTCATGGTGTCTCACTCAGTGATGGTAATGTCATCCAATGTCAAGACTAGGTGGTTAGATCCTCTTTTCTTGGAAATAGTTTTGACTGGTACTTCTGTGCCACTTGTCAACCCATGTCTGAATGCTGTCTAGGCCTTGCTAAATTCCACGGGGCTCTTCATTTGCTGTGAAGTTGCAAATAGGATTGCTTCAGGAAGATAAAATGTAGAACAGTACAGCACAAGAACAGGCCATTCAGCCCACATTGTTTGTGCAGAACATGATGCCAGTCAAATTGATGTCATCTGCCTGCACATGATCCATCTATCCATCTATCTATCTATATTACGAAAAGTCTGATCTTGACCACTTTTGGCTCGCTGTGGTGTGATTTCCGAGAGAATGCCGCCACCTACGGCCGTCATTTTTGGCCACCGCTCAGAGCCCCCCTCCGCCTTCCGGGACCGGAGGATTTTTCCCATCGATGAAAAATCAGAGATATTAATGTTTTTTTTTAAATTGCCATTCTCTCTGCTGCCCCTGCTGGTGGGAGGGGGGAGGGACTATAAAACCCGGAGGTGGTGTGCCTCACTCAGTCTCTGCAAGATGGTGGAAGCCAGAGGGTCACGTCGCTGTGAATAACGCTGAACACATGTCTACTCAACTGTGAGTGCCCTTAATATGGTTCTAAAATGCTTGCAAAAAGTGTCTATTGTTTCTAAATTGCTTGCAAAAAGTGTCTCTATTGGTTCTAAAATGGTTGCAATAAGTGTCTATTGGTTCTAAAATGCTTGCAAAATGTGTCTCTATTGGTTCTAAAATGCTTACAAAAAGTGTCTATTGGTTCTAATGCTTGCAAAAAGTATCTCTATTGGTTCTAACATGCTTGCAAAAAGCAGTCTATTGGTTCTAAAATGCTTGCAAAAAGCGTCTCTATTGGTTCTAAAATGCTTGCAAAAAGTGTCTCTATTGGTTCTAAAATGCTTGAAAAAAGTGTCTCTATAGGGTTCTAAAATGCTTGCAAAAAGTGTCTATTGGTTCTAAAATGCTTGCAAAAAGTGGGGGAACGGGTGAGTGATGGAATATTGCATTGGGGAATGGGTTGCGTTTTGGGGGACCAGGCCTCCCATGTGACAGGGACCCAATGGGTCCCACTTAGTCCAGTATCCCTCTATTCCCTGCACTTCCCTGTGCCTATCTAAATGCCTCTTAAACACCACTATCATATCTGCCTCCTATGCATTCCAGGCCCTCACCACTCTTTGTGTAAAAGAAATGTGCCCGGCATATCATCATTAAACTTTTCCTCTCTCACCTTATAAATGTGCCCCCTAGTGTTGGACATATCAGGGATACTGACTGTCTGCCCTATCTATACCTCTTATATACTTCTATCAAGTCTCTCCTTAACCTCCGATGTTCTAGAGAAAACAGTCCAAGTCTATCCAACCTCTCCATGAGGCTGAATCCTCTAATTGTCAACATTCCTCTGCACACTGACTTAAGGGCTTGTCTCACTTAGGCGATTATTTTGGCGACTAGGCTACTGCCACATTATCGCGGGGTGACACCTGTATGGTTGTGAGTTGTTTCCTCAAGTCGCCTAAAGAGTCGTAACTTTTTTCTTGTCGCTGCTGGATTTTGAAATGTTCAAAACCTTTCCATGACTGTCGGCTTGAAGTAGATTGTCTACTCCTGTCGTTGGTGCATTCGTAGGTTGTTGCCAGGATGACGCAGGTTGTCGCCAGGTGGCGTAGGTTGTGGCCGGGTGATGACGATGGTGAATTCCATTGGCAACTACCGACGTCAACCTACATCAACCGACGACAGGTACCGGCGACTGAATTGTCTTTACTTGTCACCGACAGGGTCGTAGCTTGTCGCGGGTGGACGTAGGTTGACTTCGGTTGTTGTAGGTTGTTGCCTAGGTGGTTGTTGGTTGTCGTATATGTCGTCATAGGTTGTCGTAGGTGGAAGCCCTAAGTCGCGAAGAATTGGGTCGCCGGTTGTCATAGCTTGACCTCGACTAGGTGGTAGGTTGCCGTAGATATTGTCGTAGGGGAGGGTCCAGTCGCCGGTTTTTCGGTGACCAGCTACGACTGTGATTGTCGCCGGCAGTCACCGAAAAAATTGCCTAACTGGCACAGGCCCTTTAACCTTCCACAACTTTCCTGTAATGGGGCAACCAGAACTGCGTGCCATACTCCAAATGCAGCCTAACCAAAGTCCTATAGAGCTGCATCATGAATTCTTGACTCTTGTGTTCAATGAAGGCAAGCATACGATAAGCATTTCTTTACCACCTTGTTTACGTGCTGCCACCTTTGCTGCTGGAATGCCAACAGAAAGCAGGGGTTTGTGCCAGGGTTCTGGCACAGCAGTTAAAAAGGCAGGGTTTTATTGGCATTTCTGTTCCAAGGTACTCGTGCTGAATACTAAGTAAGGTGACAGTATATTGCATACATTTAAAACTTATCACAAAAGGTGAAATATTGGTAACATTACTTAAAGTACGAAACATGAATCAACATAACTTGAAACCATGTAACTGGTGAGCTGATTGTGCATTGGTACCAAGGTAGCTTTGGTACGCACAGTGTGCAAAATCCATTATGATTCAGTCCCATAGTTATTCTGGACAGGTAGCATTATAAAACCTAAAGCTACTTCAATCTGATTCCAGATATTAGGCAGATGATTACTTTCACAAAAGTAATCCTCCACTTCAATTTGAGAAACATTATTGTACAGATTTTTCTAAAGATCTTTGAACAACACAATAAATTGTGTGAATTTTGAGACAATTGATTCATTAACCATTTACACTGAGATTTAGGAATTAGCCAAATGCTTATCTAAAATATTACACCAGAATAGCATACCAAATTACTTATAAATGTTTTTAAGGTGAATGGGAAACAAAGCAGTCTCAGTTACTTTC
The DNA here is from genome assembly GCF_010909765.2 of Amblyraja radiata. NCBI lineage: Eukaryota > Metazoa > Chordata > Chondrichthyes > Rajiformes > Rajidae > Amblyraja > Amblyraja radiata. The sequence goes on from NC_045970.1 coordinate 18,999,372, forward strand.
TTATTTATGCGAATGTTCATCCTTGATTATGAAAGTTACTTTTGTCTTGTAGCAATGTATTATTTTCAGGTTGGAGTCAGAGCAAGCATGGCAATGGAACAGTAATAGTTGGTGATGCCACTGTGAAGCTTTGGAGCTACAATACACATCTTGGCATATAAATTTGAAAGTATTATTCAAACTATACTGAATAAATATTTAATGATAATATCATAATAAACACAAAATTGATAAAGACTCAGTTCCCACCTTTCAGCAATTTTAAATTGCACATGATCTGTTTATCTTTCAGCTTGATCCCCGGTATTATGAAGATTATAATTCGGTCGAAGGGCACATTAAATCCAGCACTACTATTATTTATCGGTGAGTAAAACATAGGTTATTTATACAAAATAGCTCCAAGATGAAAAAGCAATATATTAATGAAAAGGAGCAATGAATATAACTACCGCTTTAACAAAGCTGGTGAAAATTATGCTGAGAATGACAACAAATATGCTCAATAATTCAAGTTTGTTCACATTTATTGCCACATGCACCAATTAAAGTACAGTGGAATGTAATTTACCATGCAGCCATACAAATAATAGAATATAACATGAACATCCACCACAGTGGAATCAACATTCTTCACTGTGGTGGAAAGCAATAACTTTGTCAGTCCTCCTATGTTCATCCGTGGTCAGGGCCATGAACCCTCCGCAGTCGCCGCTACGGATGGCCCGATGTACAGGCCCTCTCATCGGGATGCTCGAAACTCCGGCTTGGAGGACCCAAATCGACCGCTTCCTACCGAAGACCGGGGCTTCACAATGTTATAGGCCGCAGGCCGGCGGTCGGAGCACTTCTTCTGGCGACCCCCGGAAAGGGCTCACCCACTCCGCGATGGACAGTCCACGCCGCGCCCACGGCTAGAAGCTCCACAGACCGCAGCTTCAGGATGTCGTAGTCCGCGGGCCAGCGATCGGAGCACTTCGTCTGGCGACCCCAGGCAAGGGATCGCCCGGCTCCGCGATGGAAAGTCCGCACTGCGCCCGCTGCTGAAGCTCTGGGCCAGACTCCGGGAAGGGCCGCTCCAATCCAAGTTGTTAGGCCGAGAGGGAGGGCGAAATGCAACTAGAGGAAAAGTCGCATTCCACCGAGGTAAGTAACTAAAAAACAGTTTCCCCCAATTTCCGCCCCCACCCCCCCACACTAAAACACACTTAAACACACAAAACACGCTTTTAGACATTCTAAAAACAAAAACAAAATGGAATGGACGAACAGCTGCTGGCGAGGCTGCCAGCTCGCGGCGCCACCCATCGAAACATAATTCTAGAGCTGGTAACCATAGCTTTGAGCTTGGGTGCATTGCAGTAACTTTTTTTTTCTTAAGTAGTTTCTTGAGACAAGAACGTCACGCTACCACTCTAGTTTTTTCGGGTTCTGAGGTGGTTGATGTGACAGAAAAGCAATGTCAGAAAATATTAAAAAAATTGTTTCAATTAGAATCAGCATCATTGTACTCAATGTACTTTTCTAAACATTAGAAGCACCAAAAACCTGACGTAAATTGAAACATTGCTGTATGTAAGTCAAACAGTTGAGATTTAAAATAATTGATTCAGTTTTTAAAGTTTTATATACACAAAAGTTAATTTTTACTCTTTTTTTTGTTTCTAGGTTTTCATTGAGAGAGGGTGGTAACTTTATCCCTGGCTGCCTACATTGCCTTTTTTAGTTGCCCATAATATGATGGCAAGAACACACAAAAAAACACACATCTTCTCTTGTGTTTTTTCACCATTTAAAATATAGCTGTTGTTATCAACTTGAAGCATCCTCAAACAGTGTAGCTCATAGAACGTAATGTTCCACTAGCAGAGTCCCACACCATGATAATTTATCAGAAAGATACATTTTCATCCTTTGTGATTCATTTTCCATTGACATCCATAAACAATGGACACAAATCATTGATAACTAATTGCTACATCTAAAGCCACTGTTTGAATTGGGTCTTTATAGTGAAATCCATAAAAGATGTTTACGTTAATGGATATCTTGTTATGGGCAGATAAAAGAGAAAATATGGGTAGCCTGGGATAAAGTTACCACACTCTCTCAATGCATTGGTGTGGTTAGGCAAACTCAACTTTACATCAAAATTATCTTATCAGGTCTTTTTAAAAATAAATGCTGGTGAAAATTTTCACTTTAATCACAATGATCTGATTTTGTGCAAAATACCTACATTTTTATTGTTATAAATATCATGAATCTTTAAAATTCTTAGTTTGTTACTAGATGAAAATGTAGAGCAGTGCCAGAGTGTGATGTTAACTATTCAAGGAAAGGAAGAGGCGGAGACAGTATGCTGTGGGAGAGCTAGGGAGGGGAAGGAAGGACTACCTGAAATTGGAGAAGTCTCCTTTCTCCTCCCCTTCTCAGCTCTCCCTCAGCCCACTGTCTCCACCTCTTCCTTTCTTCTTCCCGCCTCCCCCCCCCTCCCCCACTACCCTCACATTAGTCTGAAGAAGGGTCTCGAACTGAAACCTTGCCTATTTCATTCGCTCCATAGATGCTGCCTCACCCGCTGAGTTTCTCCAGTATTTTTGTCTACACCAGATTCTAAAGGATCTGATTCTCTCTACATAAATCTACACTAAGGGTAATTTACTTACTAACCTACCAATCAGCATCTCTAATGGATATTGAACAATTTCTTTTCTTCGGTATTCACCAAGGAGAAGGATATTGAATTATGTGAGGTAAGGGAAACTAGTAGAGTAGCTATGGATACTATGAGTTTCAAAGTAAAAGAAGTACTGACACTTTTGAAAAATATAAAAGTGGATAAGTCTCCAGGTCCTGACAGGATATTCCCTAGGACATTGAGGGAAGTTAGTGTAGAAATAGTCGGGGCTATGACAGAAATATTTCAAATGTCATTAGAAACGGGAATAGTCCCCGAGGATTGGCGTACTGCGCATGTTGTTCCATTGTTTAAAAAGGGTTCTAAGAGTAAACCTAGCAATTATAGGCCTGTTAGTTTGACTTCAGTGGTGGGCAAATTAATGGAAAGGATACTTAGAGATAATATATATAAGCATCTGGATAAACAGCGTCTGATTAGGAACAGTCAGCATGGATTTGTGCCTGGAAGGTCATGTTTGACTAATTTTCTTGAATTTTTTGAAGAGGTTACTAGGGAAATTGACGAGGGTAAAGCAGTGGATGTTGTCTATATGGACTTTAGTAAGGCCTTTGACAAGGTTCCTCATGGAAGGTTGGTTAAGAAGGTTCAACTGTTGGGTATAAATGCAGGAGTAGCAAGATGGATTCAACAGTGGCTGAATGGGAGAAGCCAGAGGGTAATGGTGGATGGTTGTTTATCGGGTTGGAGGCAGGTGACTAGTGGGGTGCCTCAGGGATCGGTGTTGGGTCCTTTGTTGTTTGTCATGTACATCAATGATCTGGATGAAGGTGTGGTAAATTGGATTAGTAAGTATGCAGATGATACCAAGATAGGGGGTGTCGTGGATAATGAAGAGGATTTCCAAAGTCTGCAGAGTGATTTAGGCCATTTGGAAGAATGGGCCGAAAGATGGCAGATGGAGTTTAATGCTGATAAATGTGAGGTGCTACACCTTGGCAGGACAAATCAAAATAGGACGTAAATGGTAGGGAATTGAAGAATACAGTTGAACAGAGGGATCTGGGAATAACCGTGCATAGTTCCTTGAAGGTGGAATCTCATATAGATAGGGTGGTAAAGAAAGCTTTTGGTATGCTAGCCTTTATAAATCAGAGCATTGAGTATAGAAGCTGGGATGTAATGTTAAAATTGTACAAGGCATTGGTGAGACCAAATCTGGAGTATGGTGTACAATTTTGGTCGCCCAATTATAGGAAGGATGTTAACAAAATAGAGAGAGTACAGAGGAGATTTACTAGAATGTTGCCTGGGTTTCAACAACTAAGTTACAGAGAAAGGTTGAATAAGTTAGGTCTTTATTCTCTGGAGTGCAGAAGGTTAAGGGGGGACTTGATAGAGGTCTTTAAAATGATGAGAGGGATAGACAGAGTTGATGTGGATCAGCTTTTCCCTTTGAGAATAGGGAAGATTCAAACAAGAGGACATGACTTCAGAATTAAGGGACAGAAGTTTAGGGGTAACATGAGGGGGAACTTCTTTACTCAGAGAGTGGTAGCGGTGTGGAATGAGCTTACAGTGGAAGTTGTGGAGGCAGGTTCGTTGGTATCATTTAAAAATAAATTGGATAGGCATATGGATGAGAAGGGAATGGAGGGTTATGGTATGAGTGCAGGCAGGTGGGACTAAGGGAAAAAAGTTGTTCAGCACGGACTTGTAGGGCCGAAATGACCTGTTTCCGTGCTGTAATTGTTATATGGTTATATGGATGTGGGAGGAAAGATGAGCACCAAGAGGAATTCCAAACAGTCAAAGGCAGAACATACAAACTTTACACAGACAGCACCAGAAACATGCATTAAGCTGGAGTCACTCAAACTATGAGGCAACCACACTTATCTGCTGCATCACTGTGCTGCCTCAGCCTGCTTTACTTTTTAAGGCAAATTAGTTATTTAGGTTATCTGAAAAAAGATCACGTCAAATCAGGTCAAGTTTATTGTTATGTGCACAAGAATAGTGAGGTACAGATGCAATTAAGAACTTGCTTGCAGCAACAGCATCACAGGCACATAGATTTGCATAACTTATCTTTTAATTGAATGGCATGGGACAGGAGCCCATTCAGCTCATTGTATGCATGCTGATCATAAAAGCTAATGCCAGGTTTCGGCTCTTGGTCCATGGCATGGAATCTCATATGTTCATCCAGGTATCTTTTAGAACTAGACATTCAGCTATCTGAGGAAAACTGTTTGAAGATCGAAACCTCAAACCTGATACAAAACTTGATGTAGCAGACAGCAGTAATCCCCACCTCCCAAACTGTTTCCAAGATCTGAACTACCCTGAAGAGACACCTCATTATACTGGAAAAATACACTGTGCCCCCATTTTACAGGATGGTTGCATTCCTGTTAAACCCTCAAAGTTGCAATTTTCCATGATCCAATTCTTTCCCCCCCAAGATATATGTGGAGAGGTGTTCGTAAGAGAAATTGTTCTCTCAACAGTTATGTCCTGTGTGGGCTATGTACTGCAATTCTGTTTGAATTGTGGTCAGAAGAGAAAAGGTTGTTGTCTTAATTAGCTAGAAATAGATGTTAGGTTGTTTGATAACATATCATTATACAAGAGCTCTATTATGGTAGATTGAGAGGAATACGGGCTAAACAGGGGCAGATGGGATGTGTAGATGGGGCATCTTGATTGGCATGGGCCAAAGGGCCTCATTCCATGTTGTAAGATTCTATTACACTATGACAGTTGATAATAAATGTTGGGTTTGACAATGATGCATGAATATCAGGAATGATATAAAAATGATATTATTTTTATATAAGTAACTATCTCTCAATTTATGTTCCCAATAGTTGGGAATTCTCTTTGAGAAGCTCATGGAATTGATAATGCTAAGACTTTGCCCCCCTCATGGATATTTATCATTGGGTATCTGCAAAGGCAATATTGTCAATCATTACATTGCTTTTCTACTGCTTTATACAACCACTTACATTTTCTGTCAAACTCTTTATGCAATCATCACATTTTTGAACAGGCGTATGAGAGAGCTTTTCATCTTTTGTTTATTGGAAATACTCTCCCTTAAGCTTGAGTGAATCCAAGACACTTTTTCAGGTATGTCTTCCTTTATCCTCAAGCTATCCAAAAACTCATATTTATTTAGATTTAGTTATGCTCTTTGCAACAATTGTATCTCCCTAATTCATTGAATTTATTGAAATATAAAAATATCATGTGTTTGAACTAAAAAGTGCAACTGTGTATAATATTGTAGCTCAATGCATAACAAGCAGTCACTGTAGGTTAACCAATATCCAGAATTAAAGGGCTTTCTCACGGTGCGACCTGAAGCAAGACTTAACAAGAGTTTAACATCGTGGGAACCTTCTGCGATAGCAGTAGGGCATTCGTGGACCACCGAGGACCTCCGTGGCGCTAACAGCAGGTAGTCGTGTAACTTTGTAAGGTCGGGAGAAAATTCAAAATTTTTTGAATTTCTCCAAGAGTGACTTCAGCAGCGTTGCAACATTGTATGAACGCAGATGCCAGTGCGATATCCGTGCGATATCCGTAATGACTCTTGCGGGTACCGTGGGAACTCCTGCGAACGGTAAACCCGGAAGCTTGACAGAGGGGACATAAGGTGAGTAAAAAAGGTGGCCTCAATATCGCCAATGGACCATGTGTCCATCGAGGACGTCCCACCTAATTGTCATTGTTTGAGAATCTTATTCACAGTAAGACTTGCAGAGATGCCTCTCAGAAAAGCGCAAAGAAAGGGGTCAAAGAAAGTCAGAACGTTTTTAGCCATGCAGGTAAATGAGGAGGAGACTC